>NW_028258179.1:10600000-10900000 GCF_053883595.1 Heterocephalus glaber
CCCCAAATTTCCATTATTGTTCAGCATAAATCAAACAAAACTGAAGTTAATTTTCAACAAAACCTTTTCATTTTATCAAAGTCAACTTTAAAAATCATCTTTCTGAAAATAAATGCCTCTATTTAATATATAAACACTATTTACAAAAATATCCATGCTTAGCTGTGATATGCACTGCGAGTTGTCTTCATCTCCCTTCATTTTTACTAGCTACAGAGAGAAGAAAGGCTCCCAGTCTAAGTGCTTGTTTGAATACCCAAAAACAGTATGCTTCCTAAAAACTATGCAACAAAAGTAATACCTGAGTGAAATAGCAGCACTTTGGGTCTGCAGGCTGCTGCCCGTAAGACATTCCCCTCAGCACTTTGTATCCACGGACCCACAACCAGCAATTACGTACAGTGTACCTGGTAAGAAGTTCACCTTCTCTGCTAATTTTCCACGCACAGAAGTATAAACACCTGGGACATACAGATTAACACCAGTTTCGGTGAATTCCCAGGGCACACAGAGAGGCACAAAAATAGGCAAACTGTACCTGCTTCCCTAACTAGCATGGAGTATACTGAAGGTAGTGTGCATCTACTTTCAACTCAGAGAGAATTTGTATTTTAACATAACTGCATATGAAATGGAGTTCTAAGTGAGGTCTCAATACCAGGAGGAAACGCAATCAAGTCTAGCCCGTCTTCTTCCTCAGCATGTTTAGATAGACTGATCTAGTGCTTTTCCATCTACTGCAAGTTTTCTTTTACAGAGAACTTCATAAAGGCAAGATAATAGTGCTAACATATTAAAATTATTAAAAACATTATTTATGGTGCAGGAGAACTTGATACTGAAAATGAAAGCAAACTGAGATAATAAAGAAATAAAAATAGCAGGACAGAAAGCAAAGATTCCGTCGTCCTGGCAACAATAAGGACAATGCCTTCTTGTGGCAGCAGCAGTGGCGGCAGCAGCAGCAGCAGCAGCAGCAGCAGCAAAGCAGCAGCAGCAGCAGCAAAGCAGCAGCAGCAGCAGCAAAGCAGCAGCAGCAGAGCGGTGCCCTCATCGGTCCGTCTCTCTCTGCAGGTCCTGCTCACCCAAGATACTCCAACTCCTCCCCACAATCCCTAGTCCAAAGAGACCTTGCCAAGGCCTCTCTGCATCCCCCCACATTACCCTCCACAGAGCCCAAGATGGGGCATGGCCCACGTGTGGCTCCTTGTGGGTTCCTGGGCCCCAAGCTGGCCACTCCCCATGGGTGGTTCTCTTTCCACGATTCCTTCCTTCTCTCCAAAGTGCATGCCCTGGGCCGGGGATTTAGCTCAGTGGTTTTGACGCCTGCTGCGCAAGCGCAAGGACCCGAGTTTGATCCCCGGTAGCAAAAAAAAAAAAAAAAAAGTGCATGCCCTGACCCCAGGCCTGACATGCCAGGTCTCCAACCTGACGTGCCCAGGCGAGCCTCTCTGAGGCACTACTGTCCCTCTCCAGGAGTGGGGCTATGATATGGTCTTCTACTCACAAACAGCTATCTCAGAAGCACTGTCTTTACAAGGGCAGAACTTAATTACATTTTATGAAAAGTAGTTGAGTAGGAGTCTGAAGAGAAAAGCCTGCTATTTTATTAAAACTACACTGAAAGGCCGGCGAAGGATCAGGTTACGGCGAGTTGCTGGACTCAGTCTGGTGAGCTGCTGCCAGGCAGGAACTGTGTCGTCCACTGGTTTTGATGGTTTTTAAAAACCCATGACCCACATTTCTGGCCTGAATGGTAAGAGATGCACTCTTCCCCAGTGTGAAGGCTGGAGTAGGGCCTCCTCCCCATGCACACCTGCTCTGCGCGGCTGGCCCCAAACCTGGAAGTGCTCTGCAGGGCAACCCTTCCTGGGTTCCTTCGAGTCCAGGTTACTAGATACCATGAGAAGCACGCCTGGGCCCCCAGAGTAAAGCCCTTATGCAAGTCCACTGCTACAAAGAGCCATTTTCCATCTCTGAGCTCCCTATGCCCAGGCCACCCCAGTGCTACTTTCTGGTGACCTCTCAGTCTTCCACTTCTCTTCCTCATGCATTTACTACCTGGGTGAGGAAAGACAATGACCCCCGCCACCCCCAGCCTTCCTACTCATCACCTTTCCCTTGCACTGATGCACTGACCCTTCATGATAGTTTGCTTAGTTCTAAAAGACTGCCTGGCATGGGGGCCCACGTCTGTAACCGTAGTACTCTGGGAGGCTAAGGCAGGAGGAACCTAAGTTAAAGCCCAGCCTGAGCTACACGGCACCTTAGGGAGATCCTGTCTCAAAGTATTAAAAAGGGCTGTGGACACAGATCAGCGAAAAGGCCTTGGGGTCAATTCCCAGTACCACCACCACAAAGAAAAAAAAGCCCAAGAGGCAAGTGCCAGTTCGGCTGTGCCAGGGAAGGGCACATCACCTTGGTAACGGGTCCCCGGAAGGCACAGAGCAGTCACAGCCCAGGTCTCAGCACCTCTCACCAACACTAGGAACGCTCCCTGACCTCTCTGCCCTTGGCTCTGGCCCACGGTCAGCCACACACAGGCACAGTGGCTCCCTCAGCACATCGCCCGGACTGTGCCTGGCTCACTCTGCATGGAGAGCATGGCAAGTCTTCCCTGCAGCCTGCAGCCCCTCCTGCCTGTCCCGCTGCCAGTGAACCTCACAGTGGCTCCCCACGGTCCCTGCCCCTCTCTCTGCTGGCAGCCTTGCCACCCTGCCTATCTGTTTACCATCCACTCCCACCAGGATGCCCGCTCCTGGAAGCAAGGCCTCCTCACTCAGTGCTGAAGCAGCACCCAGCAGAATGAATGGTGAAATGAGGAGACAGAGTCTGAGGGAGCCTGTGGCAGGGCATCGTGTCGAGGACTGGGCAGGCTGTCACTTCGGATACCTAGAGCTCCTAAGATGCTGTCTCCAGGACAGAATTCTGATTATTAAAAGAAGGCAAGAACTCCCTCATCAGCCAGTTTCCCTTCTGAGCCTGCAGGGTGGAGATGTAATGAATTCTCCATCCTCAGGGAAAGTTCCTTGGGCAAATACCTATTGAGACAGAAGACACAGAATTTCCAACTCAGAGGGATATTCCTAGAATGGATAAAGAGGGAACCTGCAGCAAAGCAGCCCTCGATCACAAGGGGCAATGGAGGAGCCAGCTGAGGTCTGCAAGGCCTCTGATGAGAAGCCCAGAAGCTGTCAGATGCACTTCGAGCTCTGCTGAGTATCGGGCTCATAATGCAACACATGCTGACAACCAGGGGCTACTAAAGCTGCAGCTGCCCCAGGCGCTTCCTAAGAGCTGTCGGGAGACAGGACACAGGCTCTCCTCACGTGGCTCTGGGGGGTGCAAATTCACACTGCCTCCAGGGTCCCCTAAGTCCCAGATCCTTGGGACCTGGGCAGGGTGGCTAGAGTTAGCTCATGGTGCAGGACATCCAGTTAAATGAAATATTCAGGACACTCCTCCATTTAGAAAGCATCTGCCCTTCACTCAAGGACCAGGCCTCCCAAGGTCTCTCAGACATATTTTCACTAAAGGCTCAGGGATGAGGCCCACACAGCAAGGGCTGAGGACTCAGTCTCCAAAACTGGGGAGAAACGAGCCACCAAGGGTAAGAACAAGAAAGAAACCAGGCACTGCCAGATACACAAGGCAGTCAACTGTGTTTATAGAATTAAAGAGAAGTGGTTAAAAATACAAGTAAGGAACAGGAACCCAACAAGACCCAGAAAGCACTGGCATAAGGAAAAAGATTCAAATCCAGACCTGTCTTTTGCCACTCAAACGCCCAAGGACAGAAAAGCCAGGACGATCTAACAGAGGAAAGGAGATTGTAAAACTCGATGAAAACAATCTAGGGTCAAAGCGCTTTTCCTCTTTCCACGAATTAGCACCATACCTGTAACTTCTACCCACAAAGAATCAACAAGTTCACAGGGCGCACGGTGTGGAGCGGATGCAGAGCAGCGGAACGAGTAGAACACCACCCCCTGGCTGCATCAGTCCTACTCCGCTTTAAGTTTCTCTGAAGTTGCGAGTTGTTTCTGGAATTTTATTAGCCTTCCAATGTTAATCAGTACTATATACACTTTGCACGCTGTTGGTGAAGTCTGGCTAAAGCACATGCATTTTCAACTTAAAAACCAAACACACACACACACACACACACACACACACACACACACACACACACACACACACACCTTCCTAGCAGGGAGAAACCACACCCAGGGTACTGGGGATCAAGGACCCCTGCTCTAAGAAGCACCTTGTGCTAGTCCAGGCTCCTCCCCTCCTGAAAGGAACCGCTGCTGCAGCTCCTGGACAGATGCCTCCCATTCCCTGCCACACCCATGTGCATACACAGCTTTGTGCAGATCGCTTCAGACTCGCTTGGCTTTCCTCTGATGAGAGGCTGGTTCTGCGTTTCCTTAGTCACTCCTCCTTTCTAACACACATACAGCAAAACCCAAACCCTTCTCTAAGAAGCTCTGTTCTCTTTAGATCTTCATTTACAGCTTCTTCCTGTAATATGTAATTCTCCAAGACAGTATTTAATTTGCTTAGCAATTAGAAATTCACAGCGATTCCACTAACCCTCAGAACTCTGACCCAACTACGAGCAACTCAACAGCCCGTCCTTTCCTGGTGACCTCTGAGGCGAGGGCTCTGGGGACAAATGCCCATGCTCTGCTCTCTATCTGAGAGGCCAACCGCTCCTGTCTCAGGCCTTTTCTTCCTGCCCACCTCCCTGTCCTCCAGGCCTAACAACCCTGCCCGAGCCATGGGACCCAGAGGACAGGAGGGGATCTTAGGAACTACATTTTCCTGACAGCTGCCCTCATTAGCACTGGATTTTAAATAGTTTCCAAGGGAATCAAAAAAGTGGGAGAAATAGATTTTATAGTTAGGATTTTACTTTTTTAATGTGCTTTAAAGCAGTGGGTGTTTTCCCTCAGCGTGGGACAGAACTGTGGCTGGAACCACCTGCCTACTGAATGACTGCATGCGAAGAAGCCACCTTTTCTGACTGTGGCCCTGGGACAAAGATGGGACAAGGAGAGGCCGCTCCTGCTCACTCTTCGGGGCGGCTGGGGGCACCCGCTTGTCCCCCAAGGGCCATGGTGAGGCCAGTTGTCAAGTGGTGCTGCACCGGGGGCAGCGTGAGCCCCGGAAGGAGGGGGGCTCCTGCCTGCAGAAGCACCCCTGGAAGCAAGCCCTGCTGCTGGCCAGGCCCGCTGCACAAAGCCAGGAACCTGCCCGGACAGCTGTGTGGGTACACAGCATCCCACCCCACAGTGGCCCCTCTAGAGGGAGACGGTGACTTTCGCTGCTGTGGCTTATGGGAAGCCATGGCTTCGCACAAGAGTGATGTGTGGTACATGAGAACTCTGCTATCCTTAGGGTCTTTCTGTAAATCTAAAACTGTCCTAAAAATTGAAGTTCCTTTCCAAAAATGCTCAGAAGTTTAAAAAAATAGATTTCCCCAACCATCTACTGATTAAAAATTTAACATTTCTAAATATTTACCCATAATTAAAACCACAAGCCCAATACCATACTTTCTCTTTAATGCTCACAAATTAAAGGGTAGACAAGCCACACAAAACACAAGGACGATAAAGAAGTGCTGGATGAACTAACTCCCACGGAGCTGGTGAAAGCGGCTAGGACGCCCAGCTCTTGAGGACGAGCCATGCAGACCCACTCTCCCCTCCCAAACGACCAAGGTGCGGGCAGCACAGCAAGGGCCTGCAGAAGGCACCCAGCAGGGGACACGGCAGCAAGCACTGGTGCGCCAAGGCCAGCGGCTGCTGCCACGGCCTCTCTTGCGCCCTCTCAGCAGCAGTGGCGGACAGCAAGACACTGAGCCGAGCCTCGAGCAGTGGAGAACTGTGGGGACAGGGTTCAAAGCCAAAAAGGGAGAGACCTAGTAAAGACGGTCTCTTGGGAAGGGCAAGCTGGAAATCATCAGACCTCACAACACTGAGGCTCAACCCGCCGCCCAGTCTCTGAATGGATTCAGGTGATCTGTCTGCCCTGCAGCACCTGCCCAGGATGATACAACACATCCTCCTCAGGAGTAAGGAACACTCGCCAAAGCCTCAAGTTACCTTTACACTCTTAAAAATAATGGCTATCACACGAGAAGAGCCACAACAAAAGAACAAAAACTAACCATGAAGCATACCATGACGGAACGACCAGAACCAAAAGGGGTCGGCCAACCGGACAATGAAGACAACCGCGGAAAGCACAGAGACCTCAGCACAGGACAAGCCTGGTGAGAAGGCCCAGCGCACGACTGGCTGCAGCCTGGGCAGGAGAGCAGAGAGAAGGGCAGAGACACCACTTTGAAGATCGCTCCAGAGGCGGAGCAAGCCTGGGCAGGCTGTGCACTTGCACACTCGGGTGCACACACACTAGAGTAGTGGGGTGAACCCATGGCACGCATGAGATTGTGTTCTTCTTATAGAAGGATGTTAATGTAGAGTTGTTTTTTCTCGACTAAAACCTCAGTACTAGGATTTAATTGCAGCGTTGGGACTTTGCAATAAATAAGCGGGTTCTGGGCTGCAGTTTGGGCGCTCAGTCTCTACAAGGTTTGCCATCACTGCACTAGATTATGCTCAAATCCAAGTCAGAAAATCTCTTTAAAAAGAAAATGAACCTGCCAGAGAAATAAGACATATTATCTTCCGAAGAGGACGGCAACCTATTCATCAGAAACACGAAAGCCAGAAGCACAAAATACTGAAGTTCAAGAATGCTGCAAGAAAAAATGGGTAATTTAGAATTCCATACCCAGTGCAAGTATTCTCTAAGAATTTGGTCCAGAGCTGCTGTGCAGGGCTCATGTCTCCTTGGGGACAGAGGGTGGCCTCCCTGAGGCAGGCCAATGGTGGCAGCAAACAGGAGGCTGGCCACACATACTGAGGGAGGAGCCAGGTCACCCACGCTCCACGATGGGCATGGAACAGATCCTAGCACGAAGCCTGCAGTGTGACACAGGAACTGGAGACAGCTGGGTGAACTTGTGGATTTCACCACAGACAGAGAGGACAGAAATCAATACAGATGTACATGGATACACAGAACTGGAAATCCATATGACACAAACACATAAATGAATAAATAAAGGGAGGGGAAGGGAAAATACTAGTGTAGGGTACAAACTAATGATGTGTAAGGGATGGCAGAATTATAATTTGGCAAATGTCGTAGTAAAAACTGATGTAGTTATGAAAATCAACGAGCGCGAAAACCGGTGAGTGCAAATGTGATGAGGGTACTTTGATGTGGTCTCAAGGTACTTCCCCAAATGTTCAGGACTTAGGAAAAGTGAGGAAGTACCTTTGTTACAAAGATACCATCTTAATCAAGCAATCAAAAGTAACAAAAGCAATGCTGGGACAAATGGGAGTCATACAGTGGCTGGTAAGATGCAGAGGGCCACACACACCCCCTATAAGAAACACCAACACACCCAGACTGAGAGACATGCAGCAGAATCACCGTCCCGACATCTTCAGAGGTGCCAAGGTCTCGGGAGTCACACCAGCCCCAAGGACTAATCTGGATGCCAAGACGAAAGGGACAGTGTGCTGACCGCAGCCGTTGCTCTGTGCTCTAAGCACAGCACTGGCAGCACAAGCTGGTCCTTGGCATGGGGCCTGGGGGCCGGGTGGCAGCAATGTGTGCAAAGGCCCACTTGCTGACTGTGACAGCTGCACAGTGGGTGTTCAGGAAATGTCCTTGTTTGTAAGAATGAGAGCAGAGGGTCTCCCGCTGGAGTGGACCTCACCGACTGGCAGACCCACCCAAACGTGCTCCCCGGCCCCAGCCCAGCACGTGTGACCCCGCAGGCCTGTACCAGGTCCTGAGAATGCCTTGCGGTGCCACACGAGGACCACACGTGGAGACCTGCTCCAGTAGTTTGAAGACAGGTGGGTATCACGGGGCTAACTTCCTGTTGATAGGTTCAGAAATTATTTTCCTGTTTCTGTTATTTTAAAAGTCTGAAATATTCCAAAATAAAAAGCAGACAAAAATAAAGAAAGGCCACTTAACGTAAGTGTGAGAATTTGTTGTCCACAAAGAATTCTTCCAGCAGAAGACCAAGGACCCAAACAGAAACCACAGGAAAGTGTGGGCCAAGTCAGGGTGCACACGGGGGGGGGGGGGGGGACCCGGCCACACCCACCGCAATGCACAGCATGCCCACGTCTCGAGGGGCTTCCAATGCACAGGATCCAGGCACATGACAGAACAGCACAAAGGACAGGAGCCAGGCGACAGAGTTAACAGTATTCTGCAATCTTCACACCGTTCTGGAGCTGGAAAAGTACTAATTTAGGCTTCAATAAATTACAGATGAACATTTTAATTACCAGGGTTAGGACTAGCAAACAAATGGGAGGGGGTGCAAATGAAATTGAAAAAAAATCCAAACAAAAGCAAACAAGAAAGAAAAATAATACACAGAACAGCCAGGAACAGCTTATTACCATAAGCTATTTCAATACAAATCTGTCAAGGATTACAATAAATGCAAATATATAAATATTCCAGATATCCAGACTGGCAAAACTTCTTTAAAAATACTTCCAGTTTATAAGGTATTCACATTAAATACAACTATAGCTGGGCGTGGCAGCATATGCCTGCAATCCCAGCACTTGGGAGGCTGAGGCAGGAGGATCACCTTGTGTTCAAGGCCACCTTGGGCTCCACAATGAGTTCAAGGCCAACCTGACCCACACAAACAAACAAACAAACAGACAAGGATAGAGATAGGCCGAAGTTAAAAGATGTAGAAAAAGCTACTCTGCAAATACTAAGCAAAGCAAGTTTTATATACTACACAAATACTGAATAAAATAGCAAGGTGAAAACCACTGCTAAATACAAGGCAGAAAATGCCATATGAACGAAAGGATAAGTGCCTAACAGCCTCAAAATGTAGTAAGCAAAGCAAGACTAACAGGATTTCAGGTGGCAGAGGGCCTGGGTGTGGCTGCCTCTGCACGCCGGAAGGCGGAAGGCGAGGGGAAGCTGCCCTACAGGCTGAGTGCAGTGGTGGCAGCTGCAGGAAGGCCCAGGTGAGGAGCCAGCTCAGCTGAGAAAGCTGCAGACCTGCACAGCCTGGCTGGTGGGAGGAGCATCGAGCAGCTGAGGCGCAGGACAGCAACGTGCCAGTGCCAAAGGTGCCTGGCAAGGTGTGTATAGCTCCGCCCCTCCCTAAGTCTGCACAGAAAAACCACCCGGACCTCGAGTAAAGCAGGAGAAAACAAGATGTCTGGTGGGTGCCGCAGGCACCTGCAGGGTCCTCTCGGAACTGGGCTGCAGAAAGGTCTCTCTAGGTCACCCGCCCATCTATCCACGCCTTCGCTGCACAGCACGTAGTGTGGACCGCAGCGTGATCATCCACATTTGCCAGCAGCAAACAGCCACGGCAGGCTGGAAATGACCCGCTCTAGTCCACTGCCTCAGGGGTACTTGGCGCAGGCCATGGCTCCCCTGCCTGAGCAAGCCTGGCTGGAAACCTCTCCACCCAGAGGAGAACCAAGGATTCAGCAAGCAGGTGTGGGAATCAGAAGAGGACGAGGAGGCGCCTCTTCCCACTGTCTGCCCTAGCTGTGCCCGTCCCCCTCCCCGCTCCCAGAGTCGGGGGACTGCAGAAATGCAAGCCTCAAAGCGGGACGGGGGGCTGAGCAAGAGTAAGGGGGCACAGCGTAGAGCACGGCAGTAAAGAAAAGGACACTGGGGGCCAGGGATTTAGCTCAGTGGTTCCGGTGCCTGCCGCGCAAGTGCAAGGGCCCAGCTAAGAAGAGAGGCATGAGCATATGGAGAAATGGCAGCAGAGAGCGCCACCTCGACAGGCAGGCCTCGTTTTAGGGTCCACCTGCTTCTGTGCAGAGAGCCAGGGGCGGCGGTGTGCTCTCCCTCGGGGCAGTGACCTGTCCCTCCCCAGGGCTCTCCACTCAGGCCTCACCTCTCTGAATTTGCGGTAGACCCGGTCACTCTGGTGAGCTCCGACTGTGATTTCTGGGAGATAGACAGGGATGCTTGTGAAATTCAGCACTTGCCTCTTGTCCTGAATCCTGAAAGACAAGACACACACGGGTCTCACCAAACCGTGAAAAGTGCTAAGTCTGATGTTTTAAAAATTCCCACACTAAGACAACCGCGACTAAGTCCCAAGCTTCCCTCTTGGACGCACAAGCTCTGTGCCAAAGACCTGGGCCTGTGTGAGATGCTCGCCACTTGGGAACTGAGGTGAGTCTGGCCCAAGCCCAGGGCCTCTGGTGACACGAAGGAGCCAAAGTGTGCCCTACACACAGGGACAGAGGAAGAAAGGCTATCTACGATCAGCGACGTCACAGTGCTATACACACAGGGAGCGTGCACTGAGAATGTGCAGTTCATGCCTGTCCGGGGAAAGACCCAGGAGCAGCCGCCGCCCCCAGCGCACCTGCCACTGCACACGCAGAGTTGTATGGCGTGAAGTAACCGGGCCCGGTGGAACCCGGGACCACAGGACCCAAGGCCTGGCCTGAGCTTCATTTTCTTGGCACTAATAAATACAAGTCAGGGACATTCTCCTTGCTTTACTACTTCATTTTGATGAGTGCTAAAATATTTATATTTGCCATAATTTGCTTATTTTAAATTTAATCTGAATATAACCTTTACACTTGAAGATGAAAAACATTTTTAAGCTTTTAGAAAGAAGCATTAAAAAAATTTCCTTTTTTATGGGCTCAAAACAAACAAAATAACTACTTCTATGGCCACTTTCCCACCCATGAGTTAGAAAGGCAGTAGGTGTTTCCCATTTGTGAAGGCTCCAGCGGAGGTTGTGATGTGCCTGGCTCTCCACCGGGCCTTGTGAGAAAGAGCGGAGGCCCGCCTGAGCCCAAGACTGGTCTCCAGGGCCAGAGACAGCTGCCCATGAGGCCTGGGTCATGCTTCCAGAGAGCCACAGAGAATGGAGGCTGGGGCAGGCTGAGCACTCCCAAGTGCCCCCACGCCATCAGGGCTACACTCCCGAGGGCCATCCCCCAGAGCAGGCGCCTGGGTCGCCATGCCTTCGTGTGTTCCTAGTGTAAATGTGGGGTCTCGCCTGCTCAAGCAAACAGCTGTAACAAATACCAAGACAAGACCGCTTTCTTAGTTTTGGTGTCAAGTTAGTTTTACCTGCCAAAAGATACTCAAATACTTCCAAAAACTCAAACAAGCAAATGGTAAAGTGTGTAACGGCCATACGGTGACTGCACTTTGCTAGACTGCTCTTTCTGGTTGTTACCAATGTAGTGCGGGCATCTGATAAAAGTCCGCACAGTACCAAAGAGAGGTCTCTGGCACTGCCCTCCCAGCTCGATGTTTCCAGAGGGAAGTGCTGGCGGCTCTCCTACTTGCTGTTTGCAGTATATTCCAGACACGTTTCAGTGATGTGTATGCAGTTACTTCATTGTTAACACAAACAATTATTCTATACTGTTATTACACAGTTTTTGAAGTGATCTCACAAAAAGGTCAACTAAAAATGAGGTTCATGCCTTAAACATTCATAAGTGTCAAGGTGGCTAGGGGATGTCTTAGTTTTCTCTAGAGTTGAAAATCCTAAGAAAATGCTAGAAAATGAAAGAACTTGATGGCTTGTATGAGGAACACGCAGAGTAACAGTGCCATCTACGGTGAGTACGGCAGAATTACAATTGACAACCCCAGAATCTCTTTGAACACAGGCTTCAGTGTTTTGAAGGTTTAAAAAGGAAAAGCTACTGCCATGACTGCACAGCACCTTCAAGCTGTCTCAGTGTATCAGCAGGTGCCAGGTGAGAAGAACAGCCTAGGGCACGGTTTTAGGAAACCCACAGGTCTGGCCTGATGTATTCTGGACTGGAGATAAACAAGGAACAAAGACACCAGGAAGCTCTTTATGACTCAGGAAGCAAAAAGCAGTGAAAAAAAACATTCTGTTCACAGAGCACTTAATTAGGAGGGATTCAAACACAGACTGAGAATGATGTCACCGTGAGCCACATGTGCAGCCCAGAAGGTAAGAGGCACCGAAGCCTGGTGTACAGTGTGAGGTGGAGCCATGCATTTTAAAACAACAGAGTGAGGCAGGGGGACATGAGGACATAAAACGGCAAATGAGGTTTATGACTCCACTGTTGCCCGGGCAAAGAAAGTCTAACTTCCCCACAGCCTGCTGTCCACTTCCTCCTGAACTGTGAGTTCTGAGTTCAGTCAGAGACACCGTGGACCCAGGCTTGCAGGCGTGCAGCACCGGAAGCCCCGACCGTGGAGCTGCTGCAGGGGTCTGGAGACCTCTGTGGGAAGGGAACGCAGACGGTGGGTGCCAGGGACCTCGAGGCGGCTCTGGTGAGGCCTTGCACATCTGGGCACCGAGCTGGCAATCGGTGACCCTCAGGTCTGAACCCCGTCCCCCGGAGGCGCCCGTCAGCCATGGGCCATGAATATGAGCACAAAATGCTGCCAGGACTGAGAACACAATCAGTGCCACTTAGTGTAAGCGTGCACACACACATAATTACACACTGACACACGTAACTAAGATGGTATAAAAATGTTCTAACCAGTAATTTGCTCAGGTTCTGCACAAAATGAGCATAACTGGTAAATGCCATGTTTACAATAATTATCTCAGAAAATTGGTTATAATTTTCACTTAAGAAATGGTAGTCAAATGAAAATAATCAAAATTACCATTGTAAAAAGTTATGAAACACGGGGGTGGGGGCAATAAAAAATGAGGAAAAGAAATGGAAAACCCCATAGCAAACTAATTAATTGAATGCTATACTTTATAAACTCTGGGAGAATTACAGGATCCTTCTCTATGCTACCATATAACTAAGTAATTACTAAAATTATGATTTTAAGACACGAATCTTGAACACGGTGCATAATCAAATCAGCACACATTCAGGTTGTACTTCGAAAATGATATGGTATTATCCCAGGAGGTCAAAAAGACATTCTCTAGTCTCAGTCAGTGTGTTAGGATTTCAGGACAGTCACCTCTCCTATGCGACAGTCACACTCGGCCCAGCAGCAGTCAACACTAACAGACAAGGGTCACACACACTCACTTGAACAGTACTGTAGAAGAGTTAAGAGGAAGCTACAGGGAGAGAGGGCGGAAAGGGGCTAAACTGGGCTTTGGAGAGCAGTAGGGTCTGCAGACCTCCAGCAGAGGGGCCAGGGCATCTCAGGTAGAAGTGCAGAACCAGGGCAGATGCCCCAGGTCTGAGTCAATGGAAAGGCACTGAATCTGGACTAGGCCCAGATGAGCCACCGACCCACTCTGCCGGAAGGAAAGAGGTCACTGTGACGTTAGTGACAAGTAACCCAAGGGGCATACATGAGATGGACAGGGCCAAGCCGGAAGCGACCGGAGACAGAGATCAGGAGGCACCGACCACCCAGTGGGGGAAGTAATAAAGGGAACACAGTGACCTGCAGGGTGTGACTCGGGGAGAGGAGGCTTCAGGCTGTGGTACAGCGGATCAAGGAGTCTGGGTCCCCAGGATTCAAGTCTGAACAGATGCACGGGACTCATGGCGCCAGGGCCTCCAGAGCACCAGCCTGTGGTCAAACGGGAGCTCCCCGAGCTGCAGTCTCCTCACCTGTAAGTGGAGGAAATGCTCCTGCACATCCTCCAGACACAACCACGTGGTGTGGTGGTGACTGCACAATCTCAGCTGAGCAGGCAGGATACCAACAGCAGTTACAAGAAAGGCAGGGCACTTAGCGAGGTTCAGAATGGCAGAGCACAGTGAGTCACTCCAGTAAATTCACCAACAGACACAAATATGAGTATAGACCAGAGTGGCAAACCTACAGCACACGTGCTGCAGCAGGCTGCTTGTATCATTGAAAGCTCTAGAAGGTTCGCCATCACTGGTCTAGACAAACAACAAGAGGAGACCGACAGTTTCAGCTTCAACAAAAAGTTTGGAAGCTGTCATTTCTGTTCTCACAACTAGAAAAAGCTGAAAATCAATTACAGGCATCCTTTAGTATCCTCAGGGGACTGGTTCCAGGAGCCCATGGGGACCAAAATGTGAGGATGCTTAAGTACCCTTACTAAACAAGGCATGGTATTCCCATGTAACCTACGGCATCCTCCGGTACCTCTGCAAGAATCCCTAGATTACCCACGATGCCTGACACAACGTAAACACCGTGTACACAACGGTCACACAATATGGTCTAGTGAATGACAACAAGAAAAAGCCTTCACATGTTCTGGGCCATCACAATTGTGGAATATTTCTATCCAAAGGTGGTTGGGTCTGGGTATATCGAACCCAGAGGCTGTGGAGAGCCACTGTCCTTCTCTTCGAGACAGGAACACCGTGCTGAGTGATCACAGCTCCCTAGGCGAGCTGCAAGTGGTGCTGCCAACGGCACAGCACTGCAGGCACTCTCCAAGGAACCCGTATGCTGAGAGGACATCAGAGGGACTCCTTCAAATGCTCAGTCGCGTCGAGAGAAGGTAACTGAGTGTGCTGATGCACACCGGAAATCCCAGCACTCTGGAGAGCTATGGTCATGAGTCTGAGCCCAGCCTGGGCAGCTCAGTAAGTAAGTCAGTGGGAACCTGTCTCAAAACAAATAACAAGAAAGGGCTGGGAACGCAGTTACGTTCAATCCCCAGCACCACTAAACAAAACAAAACAAAACCAGAAATAAATATGGCAAAAATGAATTCATAGACATCAAACTCACTTCAAATGTGAGGTCCAAATACACCCACTAGTAGACTGTCAGAGTTTATTTAAAAAACAAAACAAAACAAACAAAAAAACAAGACCCAACTACTTACTGTCTATAAGAAAATAAAGACTCAAAAATGTTAAAGAGATGGAAAAAGATCACCACACCCACATTAATCAAAAGCAGGAGCAGCTTTAATGATTTCAGACAGAGCAGACCTCAGAATAAAGAAAAGCATCAGGGATACAGAAGGGCATTACAAACTAAGAAGACATGCCCTCGAACACACCTACACCTGACACTGACGTACACGGGGTAAGGACTAATAGAACTCAAAGGAGAAACAGGCAAAGCTGGTACTGATGAGGTGGACCTCACAGCCTATTAGAAACCGACAGCCCTAGCAGTAGGGACCAACAAGGACACAGATGAGCTGGCCACCTCCCTGCGAGCCTCTCCATGTGCTGCTGCCCTGACCCTGCTCAGTCATGCAAGGCCCAGCCCGGCTTCACCTGGGCAGCTCATGGGGAGGTCTCTGGTGGCTTCAGTGCCCTTGGTCACTTGGACCCCGACCATGCACAGTCTTGTGACTCGGGGCTACTGCTCTTCACAGCCCTTATGACCACAGAGTTCTGTGTGTGTACTCCTCTCCACTAGAATACATCCTTTATTAAAACTGAATTTTATCTGATGCTACAACCTTTAAAGCTACAAGAGTGCCTAACACATACTGGACGCAAAATATTTGTTGAATGCTGGCCATCAATTAAGTAATGATCTGATTGGAGAATTCAAGAGCTGTTTGGAAGGGACAAGGAAAAACACCTCAGGACTGGTGGGTGCTAGTAACACCCAACTTGAGCCACAGTCATTTCAGAACCCTGTAGGTCTCTGCAACACACAAGCAGACCCAACACACTGCAGTCAGAAAGTGCCCGTGCCCTCCTCGGAGCCCAGCGCCAGGGAACTCACAGCATCTGCAGGTTATGAAGGGTGCGGTCATCCTGCTTCGGCCAAGGTCCTTTGTCCATCTTGAGGTATTCAATGTCCTCCACCACCTAAGGAAGAAAGGTTCAATTTAAACAACAGCCCCACTCTAGAGATTTAAACGAGGCCACACCATAGGTCATAAGCATCAGGCACACACTAAAGTCAAAGAGAATGCTACAGTCGCAACCCTGAAGAAATGGCAGGATGGAGGGCTGACAACGCTCCAGGACCGTGGAGTGGTGCAGAGATCACCTTTTGACCTGGAGAAGGAGGACAGAGTGGAAAAGGAATCCAAGAAGGTTGTGTTCAGGATGGGCTACTTGCCTCTTCCCAGGCAAGCTCGTGCTAGGAGGCAAGGCTGAGCCTCACAAAATGCAGCACTGGAACATCAGCACTTTCCAGAGACTCGACAGTCTCAGGCTCCAGGCTGACCTTCCAGAGAGGCAAACTTTACCTTCTTTCCCGAGACACCCAACACTGACCTCTCTCTAGTTTCAAGAACGTGAGCACATTCAATAACGAACTTGAGTATCAAGTCTTAGATACAAAATGCATTATTCCTCTAAGATACATCCTTCTAAACATTCTGTCAAGAGGTACAGAAATAATCCAAAAACAAACATCAGCATCACAGAAACAGCGTGGCAAAGGAGTAAAATGTAATTCACTCAGTCCAAGGAGAACAAGCCAAGGTCTCAAATGAATTCCCACAGTGAGAAGCAGCAGATGGTTTGGAGCAGGCTCCATGGAAAGGAGAAGCCTGCCCCCTGCTGGAAGTGCTCAGCCTGCACTGGCTCCAGGCCTCCCTGCAGAGAGGCGGCGAGGGGCCTGCTGGGCCAGGGCCACTCTGCACACTGGTGGCTCCAAGGCAGAGGAGCCTGCACCCCGCACAGTCCTCCAGAATTCCTATGCCTCTTAGTGTTTCGAATGTTCTTTACTAATTTATGCTTATGTATAATACAGACCTGCTTTTATCAAATGGATGTGCAGTTGCCACCGTACCCTCTAAGAAACAATCCATCCCCTACTTCATTTTTGACTTTGCCAAACCTAAGTAAGACACACACAGCCCTGCTTCTGAACTGTCCTGTTCCACAAGGACATTTATTAATTCCTGCACTGATACCACAGGGCCTTTATGGCTGTATTTTATAATACGCTTTTGTATTTGGGAGGGCAAAGGTCCTGAATTATTTATTCTTTCTCAGAAATTTTGGCTATTATTCATTAAAAGTTTCCTGAAAATTCCCCTGAGACTGACTAGAATTTCACAAAATGCAGACTTGAGAAAAGCTATTATCTTTAAATAAGTAAATCCTTCCCATTAATTAATCCAGGTTTCAACTTTATCACACATTTAATACAAAGGTTGAAGCAGATGATCTAAGGCTCTTTGTATCATTACCATCTATAATTTAAGATCACGGCAACTTAAGTCATTTAAAAAGAATCATAACCAAAAAAAGCAGCTAAACATAGGAAGCCAGTGTAAAAAGCATTAAAGCTAGGTGATGGTAATGAGCTGAGTAGATACTGCTTTTGGACTATGAAATAATGTCCCTAAAACCAGTACAAATGGAACTGATCATCAGATTTCCAAGAACATTATATATGAATCAAACTGAAGAACATTTATCGCCTTGTCATCCCTTTTCTTACCTTTTCTGTATCTTGGATTTCCCTTGCACTGTACACCAAAACCTCACTTTTCTCACTGTAAGAAAAAGCAAAGCAAAGTTCAACGTAAACCTTTCTAGGCTGAAGTTCTTGTCAGATAAACACAGGCCACTCCAGCCCCCCTGACCACTCCAAGGACACCATCTTTGGGTGGAGCACAATGCTCCTGAGGAGATGGACTACAGTAGTGGCGGTGTGCTCAGGCAGGCAGGGAGGACCACAGGTCTGTTTCCTAGCTCCCCTTCCCTGACTACACCGCCCTGACCCATACTGTCACAGGTGTGAAAGAACACAGCTGCCACTGACAGGGGACTAGGTACATGGCCACCTAACTGCCACACCTGTGTTCCACAACTGCAACTCCCATCACGGGACAGGGCACCTGCATCTCCTGGGACAGGGCACAGAGGATGGCAGGCAGGACACACAGTGATGGAGCTGCCAAAATCCAGCATTCAGGGACAGAGATAACCCATTTCAACTGAACTGTGCAAAAGAGGAGTGGCCACTCAGTTCTCTCACTCCTCAGTCCTCAGTCTGGACACTAGAAAATCACAACTGGACCCCTCTCCCCATCCCCGCGTTTTGTCCTTCTTCTCAAAGGTTTAGAGTGACCACGATGGACAGGGTGGGGCAGCTGGGAGATGACTGACCCACAGGCAGTATGTCTGGACCTCCCACACGAAGGAGCTGCCTCTGCCACACCTCCCGGCCATCAGGTGAGCCAGCCCAGGGGGCCTGTTGGGGTGCCCGTCATGCTGAGATGCAGGCCCTCAGTCAGTAAGCCCAGAAGACTTAGATTTGTTGGAAAACACCTTCCACCTTCTAGAGCCAGATAATGGAGAAATTCCAATGAAGTCCTGGGTTCAATTCCCAGCAATATATATAAAAAAATCAATTACATCTACTTGTTATAGGTTTCTTGAAACTTGATAAGACAAAGTCAAATCTTGTAGTGCATTTCGGAGAAGGCCTTGAGATCCCAGCCCACAAGGCTGTAGCATGACCGCAGGCTGAGACCCCACACACGGCCATGCCTATCACAGGGCAGCCTGGGACTCCACACCTAGCATGTACACATCGCACTGTGGGCTTTTGGCAACTGTTCATCTCAATGAGACAAATGTCCCACAAGCTCAGTGGCTGCCGTTAATCTATTCGGCTTGAGATGCCAGGCAGAATTCACTTCACCAATGGACAGAATCTATCTGCTCAAATGCAGCAAAGGTCAAGGGCTGTAATAACAAAACAAGTATATACTGTGACATTCATTTGGGAAACTAACAAATTAGAACCCAGGCATGAACATTCATGTATCTGCCTGTGTGCCAAGCACTGCCTACTTCTACTACTCTCACCGCGCGCTCCTGCAGAAGACAGTGACAGTGAGCGTGGTGCCCAGTATGTGTGCACCAGGGCTCTGCCATGCAACCAGAAACAGTGCAAGCGTTTCCTTCTTTAAGATGAATGGATGCATACTCTTAAGCTCTCATTTTTGTTATTAATACCGCTTTTGGTGCTGGGAATTGAACCCAAGACTCATGGACGCTATACAAGTTTTATACCAGTAGAGCACACCCAGCCCTAAACTTTTAGTTTATAGCAACTGTAATGTTCTACAAACAAGTATAAAGAAAAACCCCTTTTAAAATTTCATTTTGGTTTGCCCAGTACACTGGAAAAGAGGATTTGCAGAGGAAAAGTGCTGCGCGTGGGCCTGAGAAGGTGTTAATGGTGCCAGAAACCCGCAAGAGAATGAAGACAAATGCCAAATGAACGACCTTTCCGTGTCAGAGTGGGCCCACACTCCTGGTGCATTTTCCATTTGCAGTGGCTGAAACTGAGAATAAAGAAACCAACCCATCAACCTGGAAACTTGACAGGATTTATACTACGAAAACAAAAACAAAAGGCCCATTTCCCCGATGCTTTGTAAGTCTATCGATTCAGGGAAAAGATACACAAGCTCGGAAATCAGGATACTTACTCCACAAGTGTGGATTCTCTGCTCTTTACAAATAAACTATGGCACTGCACAACCAGGAGCCAGCAGTGACCATGAGCAGCCCCCATGAACAAGGTCCCCTTGGGACACTGCCAGCCAGCCATCCTTTGCAGGGACCCTGGTGCCAAGTCTGTGGAGCCACAGGAGACTTCCTCTGTGACTTCTGATGACATGTGGGCAACGATGCTGAGACTCGTCCTTTTCAAACCTCAGCTGCACACCAAGGCTGGCCCATTGGTGACAACATGCTGACACTCATCAAGGACAGCACACGAAACCAGGCCAGTGTGCTGGGGTGTGTGGCAGCTGGACTCAGCATGGCTGGTGTCACAAAGATCTAGTGAAACCGTCCTCAGGAACCACTTAGCCTGGCAGGACCCAGCAGAGGCTTCCAAACGCCACCTGGCCGTCAGTACAGCCTGAACCCAACTGTCGCAGTCAGTGAGGAGAGAGTTCTGCACTATCATCTGAACATGCGTGGTGAGGCGGAAGCTGCCAGTTTGGGCACTGTGGGAGGTGACACCTCCCTGGATCTCGGAGCCACCTTCAGCTCAGTGATACCGAACCTGAGACCTCAGGAGCTAAATACGAACTCGGCCAAGTGCATACGGCCCAAGGAAGTGGGGGACGCTAGAGCTGCCTCTCGGTGTGCCTCGCATCAGGGAGCTTGCAGGGCAAGGTCCAGAAAGTAACCACATGGTACCGGCACTCAGTCTCAGCCCGTGTGCAGGCTAAACCCAGACAGCCCATTCCCAACGGAGCATTTAGAAGGAAGCTCCTGCTCAGGGATGTCTTTATAGCCAGGAGATCTGCAAGAGGGATTTTTGGAACAGAACTTCTACAATCAACTATCTCTGCTTACGCAATTTATTCCATAGCTCCGTGTATTCACCTGGGCACAGATCTGCAAAATTGCTTTTCTCTGCACTCCTAGTCTTAAAAACAGAACAGTAGGATGGGTTAAAAGGAACCCATCGTTCTCCTGGTCTTTCCTACTGAAGAAAGAAGAGCTCACCACAAACAAGCATTGATGCTAATGGTAAAAAAATAAATTTTCAACTTAAAAACAAAACTTTCCTATAAAATTAGTATCTCATTTTTATTCACAATTTTAGGTTACTTTGACATTTCAAAGAAGGCATGAGAAGAAGCTTAAATTTAAAAGAAGTGTGAGAGACACCACTGAAAAGAAAAGCATTATTCATACAGTCTCACTAACTGGACTTGAGCGACAGCAGTAATGACTTCCCTCACACAGTAATGACTTCCCTCACACACCAATACCCCCAAGGGTCACAGAACGACAAGCTGGAGTGTGGATGAAAACACAGTTCCCAATAAGAAAAGGACGGACAGGGAAGGCTGAAAAAAGGTCCTGGCAGGGCGTCTCCAACTAACAGCTCTGAAGGGTGTCAGGAAAAGTGCCCATGGAGACTGATACCCTGTGAATTGCCTCTACAGGTCACACTGAGTATCTCGAGCCATCCTTCGAGATAGACATGAGTTTTACTTGCCACTTCAGTAAAAGTACACGAATACTCTAGTACTGAAACTAGACACAGATTAGAGCTCAGGTTTGTGTTTGGCACTAAGAAACTTTAAGAATATAACAAAACAGAAAAGTGAGAAATAAGCAAACCAAAAAACTGCAAAAATCGAACTGAAACGTTCCTATCATCCTTGTTTACAACACCCACGGCACTAGATGAGAGAAACAATCTGCCTGCCAAGAAGCCTTGGCCCATAAATCTGTGCTCACCTCATCTCACGCAGGAAGGTCTTCTTGTAGGCGTCCTCGATGTCCTGGAGATAGGCGGAGGGGATCTTCATTTCATGTGGCTAAACATAAGCACAAAGACCAAACTGGGGGACATTTAAACAGCCTCTTGCTTTCTACGTGCGCACATGCACCATGCAAACACACTCAAAGGTGCACTGCTTTCTTCTGACGAGCTGAGCACTGTGGGGACTTCGGGATGAGATGTGGCCCTTGGCACCAGCTGGAATGGGCCAAAGGATGGTGAACGTGCCAGCTGGCCGGGAAGCCACAGCCCCGCTTCCCTCCAGGGCCTCCGGGCACCCCAGAGCAGGGCTGGAGAGATACCTCCTTTGAAAGGCACTGCTTCCTGTCTTTCACGTTTACGTGGCCAAGGGCAGGCAAAAAAAGACCACAGAATCCCTGACTTGGGGGGACCGGCCCCCTCATCTGCTCTCTTCTGCTCTTGGCTTCCTCCTCTTCGTGACAGGCCCTCCCCTCCTCTCTCCATCCTTTCCCTCTCCTCTACCTTGTCCCCTGTTCTAACTCACCCCTTTATCATCTACAGTGTGCTAAGCCAAATTCAGAAAACTTAAAACCCAATTATGAGAGGCAAGTTTTAGTTTAAATTTAAAACTTCGTACACCTTAGCGATGCCAGAGGCTAAGTGGCACTAACTTTTCGTCCTGGTTGATCTTCGTGGCCTGAGCCTCTAACTGATGCACAGCATTTCTTTATGTCCTGCTTGCTCCAGCTCTCCTGGGAAGCATCAGCTCCTGGAGTGAGGAACTCTCCCACCTTGCCCCACACTCGGCCCCAGCACCCTGGTGTCCAGGGCAGGGGTGCTCAGTAAGCACTGTGGGACTGGGCCAACCATTTTACTTACAAAATGATGAAAACATTCTAGAACTGCATTGTGGTGGTAGTTATCACAATGTGGTAAATTGCTCAGTCACTGAGTTGTTCCCTAAAACTGGGTGAGTTTAATGAGGTATGTTACAACTCGAAAAAGCTGTTCAGAACAGACAAAAATTCCCACCTCCCATCGGCAGAGTATTTCCTGAGAGTCTGCAATCCCAGCAATGAGACCAGACACAGGGACTGTAAGACTCAGCGATGACACTTTCACATGCCGTCCCCCAAGGGGACCATGCCTGAAGGAAAACCACCAGGATCGGGAGCTGCTGGATTTCCAGCAAGGACTAGGCTCGGGGGAGGTATCGGTGCATGTCTACGTGCCCAACTAGCAGTGTGTGGGAGGCGCGAAGTACTAGTGGGGCTCAGCACTGGTTATAAAGGGTGGGAGGGTCCGAGGAACAGCACTGCAGACTTTGGATGGCCAAAGGACCCCAGGGCACTCTCAACCATCACAGAAATCTGACCCACAAAGACTAGATAAAATCTTCAGCATCATAACTCTGTCCTTGCCTTCCAAGTTCAGAAGTGATTTTCAGGTATTCCCATCAGTTATTCCCAGAGGTTGCTCAGTGGCAGGATGGATCGGAAGAGAAGTGAAAGTGGGACTTACTAATAACACACTGTCTCCTTGGTCCAATGCCTCCCGTCTCCCACAGCCAATTTCTAGCTGCTGACAGTATTCATCTAAGACTACTTGGGAGAAAGAATGTTGGATAGCTCAGCTTTGAACCTCAGAATTGGTTTTCAAGTTTTGCTAACAAAATAGTTATCTAGAAAATTCAACATATATGCCTTTAGTTTTATCAGTAAATATCAGTGTTAAAAACAAAGGTGTGAAAAGTTATTCCACTGGCAAATAAATATTTTAAACTCGCAGTTTCCTCTTCCCACATGATGGAATGTTCCTGAGAGTCTGAATTACTCACCACTTTAGAGCAAACTCTTAAACATGAGGGAAGGGACTGGGGAGGCTTAAACAGAGACCACTGCACCTCTCATATGAGCTTGCCCGGAGAAGAGAGTTGGTCTCACTAGACCCCGAGGGGCAGTAAAGGACGGCGGAGCCTGCCATTTGGAAAAGTACTTCCTGGCACCCGCGGGCACCTGAGCACTGAGACGGCAGTGAATGGACCAGCAGGCAGCCTGCATCTGCACCACAAGGCCAAAAAGACCGTGTTTCCTCCAGGCCAGCTCTGTAGCATGGAACCTAGCCAGCCCCGAGGCCAGCAGTTATCCCCAGCAATCCCCACCGGCCCTGCCCTGCGCACTGTGGGCAGGCGCTAGGGCAGCACAGCCTGTGCTGATCTCTGCACTGGCCACCAGCCTCCAGTGTGGCATGTGCCACCCTAGCAAACCTGTCCCCTAAAGGTCAGGGTGGTAGGGTGTGAGAGACCAATGCTCTACTGTCCACTGTGGCGCCTGTAAGCAAGGAAGAGGTTTGTTCCCTGCAGCAAGTGAAGGACTCAGAAACTGCTTTCCATCTGCAGAAGACACGCCATGAGACGCCCAGAAGGGAACCACCCACCCACAGGGGATGGTCAGGAGCCTTCCCCTCTTTATGGGGCAGCTCAGGGGACCGGGGACGACAGTGGGACTGGCAGCGCTGGGAAAGCAGCTCCTCCCCAGAGACGGTGGCAGGCTGAGCCCTGGGCCTCCAGGCCAACCACTCACACTCTCTTCAGCTTCATGGAGACCACCGAGTCCTGCCTGACTTGTAAGTGTGGATCTATGTTAAAAATAACAAGGACATACAAAAGAACGCTGTGTCCTTTGACGTAAAAGCCAACTTACATCTCCCTTCTTCTGGATCTGCTCCTGGATCTCTGGCACAGACATGTCGATGTAGACCACCACATGGGGAGGTAGGTACTCGGGGATGGTAAGTTTCTTCACCTCGTTGTAGTGGTTCACGCCTGGAACAAGGGACACCAGTCATCTGACCCAGACAGGCTTCTCCCACGTGCTCCTCCCAAAAGAGAGGGCAAAGCTTCCTGCAGTTCTGACCAATGAACCAATCTGTGATCGTCATATAAGAGGGGGAGCAGAAGCCATTGGCAGCACACAGGGCACGGCCACAGAGCCCGTGCATGCAGCAGGGCTGGGGCTTACCGCAGCTCACACAGCCAGCGGTGCTGCCCACCACCGTGTCTGCACACACAAGCCCAGGAAAGTGCTCAGCTCAGAGAGGCTACAACACCAGGATTTGACCTTGAGCTGACAGGTCCCTAAAGCACAAGCCTTGAGGAGAAAGGCACCAAGTGAGGCAAATGCCCTTCACCAAACACGCAAGCGCAGCACATTCCCTGTTATGCCACTGCCTGGCCCATCCACAGCACCACTCACACTGCTTCCGGATGTAGCCCTGGTTGTACATCGCCTCCAGGAAGACAAAGTCACTGTAGATGGAGCGCTCCAAGACTACACCTTGTCCTGTTTAAACACAGGTAAACAAAATTAAAAACCACAGATAAAAAGCACCAGAACTAGTAACTTCATTTCAGAAATGGATAAAGCAGTCATCTACAGTTCCATTTCCATACCAATTATATTAAAAAGACCATATGTGTATTCATAAGGGGGAAATCACTGGCAGAAACAAATGCCTTTTCAGTTCTGGTTCCGTTCTGTTCCCGCAGTCGGCTGCCACAGCCTCCAGCTAACGAAAAGGCACCTCTGCTTTCAAAGAAGTCACTTCCCCTCACTGTGCCCATCCTGGTCCTGGCCCGTCCCGCCCCAAACACGCTGCTCAGACTCCAGAATGGCCTAGGGCTCCTGCTCCTGTACCTCGGGACCACCACAAACCACCCGTGCTCTCCCACGCACCACTTCCGCCCAGCCTCCCTTCACTGCCTCCACCCTTGCCAGCTCCTGGCTGGCTCCAAATCGGGCCCTGTGCTCCAGCTCTCGACAGCTGCACTCTCCTTTGGGAGACATCACGGTCCCTGTAGGGCTCCCAAGGCTCCAGTGTCTCTCCTAGCCTTCTCTGACCTCACTTCCAGCCACTCCCAGCCTGGCCACAGTGGTCTCCTGACAAGAGACACACTGCTCGGGGCACAAGGTCCTTACCATCAGCCCTGTTGGACCTGGGCAGAAGCCTCTTAAACCCTCACATCTTGAAAAGTGAACCCCAGTCCCGTCCCCTCCCTAGAGTACCCACCATTCACTCACTACCTGTTATGCTTGTTTCCATGTTCAGCTTTTATCTCCCTACTAAAATAAAAGCCACCTCCCAGGTTCCTGGAATGGGCCCAGCACATACTAGACACTCATCAATATTTAATAAATAAACTAATATAGCATAAAAGAAACCAAACCAGTTTCATGTAACAAGCAAAATGTGTCTATTTAGTATTTTAAAAGTGCAGTCAGAAAACTGAGTGAAGTATACTTCAAAAAGAAACCAGAGTGGCCTGAATGCCAGCATCGTACCCAAGCTGCTGCACAGTCCCCAAGTCAGGGACTGCCTGGTGCAGAACCCCAGCAGGTAGGACACAGAGCACACATCTCCTTAGGGGGACACTAAGCAAAGAAAAGAGAATCACTCAGAAAATGTGGGAAAGCCCAAGAGCTGCCGGCACGGCTGCTCAGGAAAGGGTCACCCTGTGTTCCACGGACGCACACTGCATGCAGGGGAACCCCACTGCCATGGGACCCCATGGGGCCAATTCTCCCTTGACAGCTGAGCTTCTGTGTGTGCACACTTCTCGGGGGCTCTGATGTCACCCGTGGCAACCATGCTACATCAAGTGGACACAAAGTCGTAATAATCACCCCTCTCCACCTTTCCCACACACAGACAGGCCATTGGCTTCCATCTGTGAAATCAGAAGCAGTGTGGCATGGTAGCTTTGGCTGAGCACTGATTCTCAGGGTGTCCTGGGGTCAGCCCCAGTGGAACACACACTGCTGTTTCCCATGGGACTGACACAGTCCCTGCTGGATTCTGACCTGGTGTGCACATGTACAACCTATGTCCCTGCCCTCTGTCCACCTCTCTTCACTCCAGATTTCATTTCCTTGCTGCCCTTCTCCCAGGCTGAGAGTGGGCTACCTCAAAACACAGTTCTTGTCGATGGCTTCCCACAGGGGCCCACAAGACCTGCACATTCTGCCTCTCCCCACTTCCACTACCTTTGCAAGTCCTAACTACTGCCTGCAGCTTTATGGTGAATTCCAGTGGAGCTCTCAGCCCTCCAGAACAATCCCAGTCTATTGTCGATGTATGTCTCAGGACCCACACTTCCTCTTCAACAGTCCCTTACACGTCCTCTCCCACATCTTCCCTCCCAGTCCCTTACATGTCCTCTCTTTCCTCCGTTACTTTGACACATTTCATTTATATGCTTAACAAGTGGCATAGAAATATCACACAATCCATATCTCTCACTCCGATACACACAATGAAACAGTATTTCATTAATTACAGGATGAAGCAACAATAACATGGCTTCCGAGGAATGTATGATCTTACTGGAGAGCACATGCCTCACTGGGAACCCTCACAGAACAGCTCTACTTACAGCAATTTGAAACAGCTGAATTCTACACAAGCTTGCGCTCAAACACTCGACAGCCAGCTGAGCCCCAGTACTCACCTGTGCTCAGCAGGTGCTCCAGGGCATCTGAGTACTGCAGGAGGCGACTGGCGTACAGCCAGGACTGCAGGCGGTAGCTATTGCCATCATTGCTTTGTGGATTATCGTAGAACTTCTCCAAGCTACAGCTGCCAGTGAACTCTTCATCCAGGGGTTTTCCGTCTCCCGTGACGCTGGCTGCATAATGGATCCCTGCTTCGGGAAAGTGCTTCAGGCCTGGGAAGAAGAACGTCTGGATGAAGCAGGAGCAGCCCGTGCCCCCTCACCGAGGGCAGCCTTCCTGAATGGGGAAGCCCCTCACACCGTGCTTCACTGGAGACAGCCCGCCTGAGGGCGGAAGGAACTTGAGGGCCCTTGTGCAAACTCACCCCAAACCCACAGGATCTCGTAACCATGGGAGCCCCACTGTGCAAGCACCAGCCGCCACCAGATGCCACAGAAAGGCAGTGAACAAACACCCATGGGAGGACCTGGGAGGGACTCGTCCCTCCAGTCTGCCCAGGTGCCCGAAAGACTGACAGCACATCTCAGTCTGTGTCGGGGCCTCTCACGAAGCTCACCAACAACTGCCCCCATGGAAGTGCCCCGCCTGCAAATTTGCAGCCCAGGTCAAATCCAAGGCAAACTGACATCTGGCATGGGTTCCCCACCCCCCAAATCTGAAAAACGAAAAAAAACTTTTCCAATAAACATTTCAGAAATGTAAACTACCTGCCTTAGGCCCAATCCTACCTAGTAGATACTTAAGTAAAATCAAAGTGAGATAAACAAACATGTATCTGAGAAAAAGGTGCCATTCTGCATGACATGAATTCATACCTAGACTCTCCGCTATTGTTTTTGCGACCCTGCCCTTCCCAGAACATATGTTGCCATCCACGGTTATCACTTTGCTGTCTTTAGTCAGTTTTTTGGATGCCTTGTCACCAAGAAAGTTCGCCAAAAGCCCATACCACAGCTTGCACTGTACACTGGCATGAATTCGTCCCTGAAAGACAACATCACACAACACAACGTGACCATTCTGGTTACTGTAGGCATTAGGAAACATGAGGTAAAAATATCAGCATCAACATCTTCACTGCCCGTTCACTGTCTGATGCTCTGACTGGCTTCCTCCCCCATACAAGTCCCCTAATGCTGACCTGCTGTTTCTCTGTTCACTGCTGAGTCCTCATGGCCTGGGGTGAGTATGCTTGCTAGGCTCCATGAAGACTGGAGGGATAAGTGGATGGACAGAGGGACGATGCATGGATAGACGGACGGATGGGTGGGTGGGTGGAAAAATGGAGAGAGAAGGGGCTGGAGAGACAGGGGAGGGAAAGATTTCCAGTCTCGGTTCCTGCCCTGAGCCTCTGAACTACTTACCCTACAGCCTGTTAAACGGTTTCAGATAGATGTCCTGAAGTGACCCGAAAGGTAACAGACCTAAAACCAAACTATAACATTCATACCCTGAGCCCCAACTCTGCTTTCCCTCACAACAGGGAACAACTATACAACAAGCATAGAGACCAAATGTGAGCACTATTTTTGCCATCTCCTTCCTTTCCCCAACTGCATACCCCTCACCAGACCCTAACCCCCCACCTCTCCAGATGAAGCAGCACTCTGCTCCCCTGCTGCACTTGCTCTGTGACTGCCCTCATGTTTCTCATCCTCAAGGGAAGCATCTTCTCGTCTCCTGTCCCCAGTACCCTCACTGATTCTCCGCTCCAAAGCCAAAATAATCTCCCAAGAAAATCACCCAGGGTGAAGGAAACATAACTAACAGGCAAACAACTGGAAAAGGCCACCATATGTGACAAAATAATAACATTAGTATCAAGGGGGTGCACAGACCAACAAGAGACAAGGGAAAGTGGTGGGCAGAAGAAAGGACACCAATGTAAAAAGGACTGAGATGCGTGATGCACATGGACCAGCTCCCGGGACGCACACAATTGTTATGCACTGCAGACATACACTAGTAAAAACAAAAATTAAAAGCTGATGACAGGCACACACAGCTCACTTAAAAAGTATTAAAGATGCCAATAACTACATAAAAATGTTTAACATGGCTTTAAAAAGCCAACAAAAACTATTAACAAGAACAAATACTCATCAAAGTGGGAAACACTAGATTTTCTTAAAAAAAGATGCCATGCAGTGCCACGAAAAGACCACAGATATGCTCATAAGCTGGCGATGACGACTAAACCTGGGAGGCACAGGTCCTGGACCAAGAGCCCATCGCAAGGGAATCTGTGTAAATAACCGCCTGCAGGTGCTCAACGACGTGTGGTTCAGAATATCAAGCATGTAAATAAAATCCTTCAATGTCCAACAACAGAGGACTAGCTTAAAAAATCAACTCCTTATTATGGAATACTAAGCACTCATGGAAAAAGCAATACATAAGAATGTAAAATAATAAAATTCTTTTCATTCTTGGTTTATCTGACTACTGAAGGGTGACAAATGAGCAGGTTGCAAAGAAGAACGAAGAGCAAACAACCTTATTTAAAAGTGGGCTGAGGGCTGGTGATTAGCTCAGTGGCACTGTGCCTGCCTCACAAGCGCAAGGTCCTGAGTTCCATCCCCAGGACCAAAATGAGATAAAATAAAAGAAAAGTGGGCTGAAGATCTCAAAAGAGCTCACAAAAGAAGATGTGCAGATGGCAAATAAAAACAGGAAAAGATGTTCATTTGGAAATCACAGAGAAAACAACAAAGGGTTACCTCTGTACACTTGCTAGAATAGCTAAAGATCTGAATAACCAGCACCAGCAAATGCTGGCAGGAACACAGAGCAGCGGGGTGCCCTCAAACTGCTGAGGGGAAAGCAAATGGGAGTCACTGTGGAAGGCATGGGGGGGGGGTTCTTATAGAACTACAGTCTCATATAAACCAGCAATCATACTCAACAGTATAAAACACACTTCCACAACGAATCAGAGAACTACAGTCTCATATAATCCAGCAATCATACCCAACAGTATAAAACACACTTCCACAACGAATCATAGAACTACAGTCTCATATAATCCAACAATCATACCCAACAGTATAAAACACACTTCCACAACGAATCATAGAACTACAGTCTCATATAATCCAGTAATCATACCCAACAGTATAAAACACACTTCCACAACGAATCGCATGCACACCACTACAGCAGCTCATTACTCAGCACTGCCCCAAGCAGGAAGCAGCCAGCCTGCCCTCAGCAGCTGGTTAAATGATGGTGTATCACACAATGCAGTGTTACTCAGACAAGAAGAAATGACAATCAAGTACAAAGAGAGGAGTGAATCTTAAAAGGATATTTCTAAGTGAAAGAAGGAGTCTGAAGGGCAACGTATCATATGAATCCAAATATGTGACTTTCTAGAAAAGGCAAAATGACAGAAATGGTAGAGATTGTTGGCTGTCTGGGGTTTGTGGAATAAAGAAAAGGGCTAAAACACTGCATTTTTTAGGGCAGTGGAACTAGTCCGGTATGGTTCTGTAAAGGTGGAGCCATACTATTATACCTGTCAAAATTCACCAGACTTTGCAGCACGAAGAATGAATTCAGTATGTGCAAATGTGTAAAAGCCTATTGAGATCAAAAGATCCCAGGATGGAATGCAGACTGTCACAGAACAATCCAACTATGTTACAAACATATAAAATAACGTCACTGAAGGAGACAGAGGAAAGTGCTTCTTTATCGAAATACATTAGTCTTCGCTCAAGTTTCCTATCCTTGATCCCATTCTTACGCTGTCCAGAATCACAGAGAATAAATGATGTTCTGTGGCACATTTCCAATTCTTAAGTCACGAGGTCTACACCTGTTTCATCTCGTTAGTTTTTCTCTGAGCCTAATGTGCTGCTACAGGCAGTCTGCAGTGCCTATCTAGTTAGAGCTCTTCTGGGACTTTTACTTAGGGCCCGGGTCAGCAGGTATTAAAGAGAAAAAACACATTCTCTCTTTTGCAATTCGGATTATCTCCTAAAAACACTTAAGCGACTTTTACATAAGACACGCTTACGTTCAAAATCAAAATCTTCAGCTTGGAGGCCAAGCCCCTTTATAATCCCTATACCATGTAGTTATAGCCACTCACTAGCCACTGTCATAAAACGGTTTCTTCAGTGTTTCCACCCACGGTTCCTGTGCGGCTCTCCGCATCTAAAGTCATCTCCCTGCATTGTCTCTCCCAAGTCTAACCCAAGGTCTCTTCCGTTACTGCTTAACATGACATCACTGGCACCTGGCAGGGCCTGAACCTTCTTAAAGACGCTTAAGAACGCAGCTGAATGAGCTACTGAATGAAGGCGTACTCGGAACACCAGCACGTTCTGGGCTCCTACTAAGCCAACAACTGCCCTAAGCTCAGGGCCTACACACTACTCTAGTTTCCCAACTTGCAGCTAGGCGAGCCACTAACTCGGTGCTGCAGCTGTCCCGAAGACTGAGGGGCAGACAATCCCGGAGCGGGAGGGTCCATTTCTCAGGGAGCCGGAGCCGCAGCCCAGAAACCCGACCGCAGGAGGGGCAGAGCCAGCTCCCGCCTGCGGCCCCCGCCGCGCGCCTTCCCTCACCACGCGCCGGGCGCCCGACACAAGCCCGCTCGCAGACGCGCAGGCCGGCGCCAGAGTGAGGAGTCTCAAGGACATGGCTGCTCCGCTGCCGGATCAGGCTCAAGGACCCGAGGAGACGCCCGCGCCACGGGGTCCTCTCCTGCGACCGGCGCGCCCCGTGACGTCACATCCGGGGTGCCCGCGGCGCCTGCCCGGAACCTTCAGTGATGGGCGGGACGGGCCGCGGGGCGGGGCGGGGCGGGACGGGCCGCGGGGCGGGGCGGGGCGGGGCGGGGCGGGGCGGGGCGGGGGCGGGGGCGGGGCGGGGCGGGGGCGGGGGCGGGGCGGGGCCCCCCCAGAGTTTGGGATGGTATCCAGTGGGATGAGGGCTACGGAGTGGGCCCTGGGGGAACCTGCTCCCCACCCAGGCTTCTTTCCTCCAAGGCCTTCTGTTTGCAAGAGTTTCTACAAATCTTCGTGTTCCTCAGGATTTTTCTTCCATTTAACCTGCGATTTTCAAAATCTCAGAATGAGCACAGAATTGTAGAACAGCGGGGATGCAGTTGTGACAACTAAGGTTGATTCCATGCCTGTTTCTCTAACTGGAGAAGGACAGCTTGTTAAAAATACAGATTCCCAGGGCCGGGTGTAGCTCAATGGTAGAGCACTTGCTTAGCACCTGCAAGGCTTCGGGTTCACCTTGGGTGGCCCCCAGAAGCTTCCAGCTAATTGTCATGCAGATGGGCACAAAGGGAGAAACACTGTCCTTGCTACTACACTTTGAGGGCCGAGGGCCTCCGTTCATCCTGTCTGGCTGTTATGGTTTATTTCTGGATGTCCCTCCACAGCCTCAGACACTCAGAGGCGGGACTTTGGACTGTGACTTGCTGTTGGAGGTGGAGAGAAAAGGGTCACTTCGCTGTGGGCTGTATCTCCCTTCCCAGCTCCTCTCCTCTCTGCTCCCTGTGTACCATGAGGTGAGCAGCTCTTCCTCTGCCTGGCCCTGTGCCATGGCGTCCAGCCTCAGAGCCTCTGAACTGCAGCGTGAGTCGGAATAAACCTCTCCTTACTTAAATTGTGGGTGTCTGGTGTTTTGTCCCAGTAACAAGAAAATGATTCAGACACTAGTTGTGTCCCAGCCCGCGCAAAGCTCCCGATGCACCACAGTGGTCGCAGAGCTCTGTAGATCTGCCTTTGTGCACAGGTGTAACAAGGTAGCCTAAATCCTCCAGCCCCTAGAGTCACCACTCACTGTCCAAATCAGATAACACAAAGCCTCCCCCACATCTCTGTGTCTCTGGAAAGCCACTGTCCTTTCCAGCACTTCCAAGAATTCTGATAATGGGAGAAGGACCACCCCTTGAGATTGCCTCATTACCATTTCCATTTGCATCTTCCTTCAGTTGTCCCTTATCTCTGTCACATGACAAGGTTCTCATGAGTGACAGCTTTTACACATCACATGATGAAGAAAGGGATCTTTGTTTTCTGTAGGAAACAGAAAATAACTTTGAATTAAGTATCAGGCACCTCTGTCATAAAGTATGCCCAATATCTCAACCCAATGGAACTATTATCCACTGCTGTATTTGGGAGCTCCACCCACCCTGCACTGTGCACACCTTGCCTCCCCTCCTTCCTAGACCCCTCGTCCAGAGCCCAGCTGCACCAGAAAGGCTGATGGAGCAAAGTCTGCTGGGGCAGGTCTCCTCAGAGCACTGACAATATCTGTAAATATTGTGAGGGGTAATATTTCCCAAGCTACTTTTTGTAAACAGCCACAATAGTTTATTTACAATTGAACTCTTTATAAGATATTTACAAGACAACCAATTTTACAGAAATGGTATAAAAACTGAATTACAGCACAGAAGACAGCAGTATGAAATGGGCAGAAAACAAAGCTGAAGTAGACAGACAAGCAATTTCTCTTTAATTTCTTAACACTAGCTTACATTTTGTTCAAGAAAGAAACGAAGAACTGTTTTAGAACTGCAGTGCCTTCGATTGAAGACTGAACCTCACAGTGTTGTACCCTATGTAGGGAAGAATATGATTCATTTTCCCCCACACTCTAACACACTATAATTTCATTCTTCAAACTTTGCTTCACCCTCCTTCTCAACAAACCTCAACATCCACAAATCAAAAGAGAGCTGATTTAGAAGCAGGGACAATGAAATAAGAAGTCCTCAGGGAAAGGAGAGCCGAGGAAAAAGAATCCACTCGAGTTGGCCAGGTAGCACTTCATGGATTCCTGTCAGTCTAGCCAAAGTGCTGGGTCTGAGGAGTTCCTTGTGTAGGGTAAAAACCCAAAGGTTAAATTTACTAACCGACACCCAAAACTTTTTTAAAACCAAAAAGCTGCATTTAAACATAATCTCTTTACTGTGAATCGAGCTATTGGCCCACAGAAGTGAACCATGTTTGAAATCTTGCTAGAAGTGAGACCACTCATGTCCAGCTCCCTCTGAAGTTCCTGCCACGGGGCCTTGAGAGCAGGCCACAACCCAAACATTGTCCTCACCCCATCCTAGCAGAGAAAGCAACACAGGAGATTCTCTTCTAACTGAGCTCCATGAGAAATTCATGTCCTAAGAAGCATAATCCTCATGCTTTGACTTGAGCAATTCTGTAATCTCAACTATAGTAAGGAAAACGAGAAAATTCAATACTAGTTCATAAGAGAGACAAAGTTTGGCGTTTTTGCATCAATAGAAGTCATTTTTCAAGTGCAATAATATAAATATTCTACATGCATTATCCTGAATCACATACAATGTAAAAATTTAGTAGTAAATCTATATTTATATAATGTACATGTATAAAAATCCCCTAAGCATGTTCCTTTCAAGTCTTCATTTGAGGTATCACAAAATACTTGCTATGTTAGTAGTAGTTAGAAATACAAGCCAAACAATGTAACTCTCATAGCAATAGAGATTTATCACATAACTGGCTGCAGGTGTGGCTTGATCTAGACCTTAATGTTGTTCAATCACCTTCTTTGGTGCTACTTTTCTTGCTGCCTCCCTGGAAACTTCTGTCTACACAAAAGCCTGTACATGAATGTCATCATAGCTTTACTTACAATCAATTATTTATAATAAGCAAAAACCGGAGTCAAATCCGATGTCCTTCCAAGGCCAAATGGTTAAACAAGCTGAGAAGCACATTTAGGAGGTAAACTACTCAGGAATAAAAGAGAACGAGAAATCGATACATGCCACAACTCCAAGAAAGTACCTTGGATGCAGATAGCAACCTGGATGGGTCTGAAGGGATTTATGTGGAATGGAAATAAACCAAAGTCAAAAGGCTAACATACCATGTTTCTTTGCATTCAATATCCTTGAAATAACAAAATTATGGTGAATGGAGAGCAAGCTAGTGGCTGCTAAAGGCTGGGAAAGAAGGGCTGTGGCTACAAAACAATAACATGAGGGGGTCTGTTGGTGATGGAAATGCTCTCACCGTGACTATGGTGATAGCCATGAGGCTTCCTGCACAGGTGATAAATTTCTTTCTTTCTTTTTTTTTTTTTGGTACCAGGGATCGAACTCAGGTCCTTGCACCTGCAGAGCAGGCAGTGGAACCACTGAGCTAAATCCCTGGGCCTACAGGTGATATATTTCTTAGAGCTATGGACACGCTCACCCACACACAAACAAATGCATGTGTAATTGGTGGAAACCCAACAAGTTCTGCATGTTGTAACAGAGTTGATTTCTTGGTGTTGACACTGCACCTTAGTCAGGCAAGATGGTACTGCTCGGGGGACAGGAAGGTGGGCACACAGGCCCCCCCATGTATATAGTTTACATTTTCTTATAAATCTATAATTATTTCCCAAAGAAAGTTAAAAAAATTATACTACAGCACAAACATAAAAGAGTAAAACAGGCAGAGAAGCTGAGCCGGTCCCAGCACCCAGAAGGAAGCTCCCCCACCACCATCCCACGCTCCTAGGGCAGAGAAGGTGAGCTGCACAGGCACCAGAAGCACCCCCTCACCGTGGAAATGAGAAGACACATAAACAAGCCTCATAAACAGACTTCTGGATCACCTACAGCAACCCCAAAGGGAAATGAGATGGAACAATCTGATACTCAACCACCTGGACTCTCAGAACTGGCAACAAAAGAGGATCTGGGAAAAATGAAATCAGAAATAATTACTCAGATAACAGCAAAGATTTTGCTCATGGTGCAAGACATGATTAATAAATCTAGAGAGGACACAGATAAAAAAATAGAGGATCTGAGGAACATGATGGAATCCCAACATAAGAAAAAAATGGAATCCATAAAACAGATGCAAATAGATTTCCAGGAGATTAAAAACTCCATCAAAAGTCTGCACAGCGGAATGAACCAATGTGAGGATAAAATTTCAGATATAGAAGATAAGATTGCAATTAGTGAGGAGGGAAAGAAAAATTGCTTTAAAATTGTAAGGGAACACAAGAAATCAATCCAGCAGCTGCTAGACAATGCAAAAAAGAATAACATAAGACTGACTGGAGTCAATGAAGAAACAGGAGAGAGTACAGATGACATAAAAAAAACTGTTCACAGAAGTGATGGCAGAAAACTTCCCAAGGAGGGGGAAAGAACTTGACATACAGATAAGTGAGGCATATAGGACTCTAGCTAGCCTTGATTTAAAAAATCTACACATAGGCATATAATAGTTAGGATTCCAGAAACCCAACAGAAGAACAAAATTCTACAAGCAGTGAGAGAAAAGAAACAAATCACATACAAAAGAAAGCCCATCAGAATCACAGCAGACTTCTCCATGCAAACCCTCAAGGCAAAAAGAGCTTGGAGTAATGTATTTCAAGCCCTAAAGGAAAACAGCCTCCAACCCAGATTAAGATGCCCTCCAAAACTATCTTTCAAAATTGATGGAGAAATAAGATACTTTCATGATAAAGAGCACCTCAGGAACTTCATGAATACCAAACCAGCACTCAAAAAACTTTTAGACAATATCCTCGGAAAAGACAATGAGGATCACAACCCCAGGAAGACCAGCAGAATGAATCCATTGGGGGTGACAAATTAAATGCAAAGCGGGAGAATCCATAAAAGAAAAAGTCATGACAAGGCTTTCAAAACTTTTAACTTCATCTCCCTAATGAGTGTACAATTCAATCTTGTTATTGTACTGATTAGTATTTTTCTGATTCTACAGTTGCACACCTTTCCTTGTGCTCTACTGGCTATCATCTTCTTATGTCTACTTTTTGATTGAGTTGTCTATTAATGAGCTGTAAGAGTTTTTTATATATTCTGGTCATAGGTTATATGTATTGTAAATATGGTCTGTTTAAGGACTGCTTTTCATTTTAATGATGTCATTTAAAGTTCTAAATTTTGATGGAATCTCATTTATCAATTTTTTTCTTTTATACATCATGAATTTTGTATCCTAGGTAGTTCTGGCCTACCCTGAATTCATAAACATTTTCCCTTATAATTTCTTCTTAAAGTTTTATACTTTTAAGCTTTCATATTTAGGTTTATAGATCCCTTCAAGTTATTTTTATGTATGGAAATAAAGGGTTGAGGTTAATTTTTTATATATGGATACCAGGTGTTCTAGTGCCGTTTGCTGAAAACACTGTCTTTTCCTTGGCTCTTGAATTGAGTTTATATTCTATAAAATGCTAATGGTAAATAATCTTTCAAAACTCAGTGGACCATATATGTGTGGTTCTATTTCTAGATTCTCGGTTTTATTCCAATGATCTATGTGTCTTTCTTTACACCAACACTGTCTTGATTATTGTAGCTTTAGAAGAAGTCTTAAAATTAGGCACTAAATGTCTTCCAACACATTTTTTGTTGTTGCTTTTTTTTTTAACTTTTCTAGGTCCTTTGTACTCTTACATAACTTTAAATTTCAATGTCCAATTCTTCATTTATAGCAAGTATACACAGACCTGAATTTTTATATATACCTTGCGTTTTCTAATCCTGCTAAATTCAAATACAAGTTCTAGGGGCTCCTAGAGATTTCTTAGTATTTTCTCTGTAGACGATCATTTCATGTACATATAAAGATTTTGCTTCTACCTTGCCAATCCTATCTTAATTGTGTCATTTTATTGCCAGACTATTTTGGTGGGGCCTAGGTTTCAAAGTTTAATGGACAGATAAAGAGTAAGCATATCTGCCCTTGTTCCCCACCTTAAGGAGAAAGCATTGTATCTTCTCCATTCATATAAGGCGTTCTCATTGGAAGTATGGAGTACATGTCTTTGATCTGTTGAGAAGGTTCTGTTCTACTTCTAGTCTCCTGATAGCTTTTACCATGAACAGCTCTAGAATTTAGTCCAATACTTTTTCTCCAACTAGTGACAGGAGCATATGGCTTTTTCCTTTCCTCTGTTAAAATGATGACTTTTGGGGGTGGATCTTCCAATGCTGAACCAACACTGCCATCCTTATAACAAAACCACTTTCTACTTACTGCCAGAGCTGGCTTCTAATAGTTTGTTTTGTTAAACAAATTTCTATCCATGGTCATACTTTTTTCTTCTATTATCTTTATCCAGTTTTAGGGTTAGCACAATGTTGATTTCCTAAAATGAGAGGAGAAATGTTCCTTCTTTTTTCTGCTTTAATTGTTTGATATAATTTATAGTTAAAATGTATATGAGCCTGTTGTCATATAGGTAGGTTTTCAAGCTAGGAATATACTTTCTTTAATAGGTGCTATTCAAATTTTATATTTCCTCCAGAGTTAGTTTCATTAATTTGTCTTCCAAGGTACTTCTTAGAAGTTGTCAAATTTATTTCAAAACAGACTTTTGAAATATGCTTTCTATATCCTTTTAAATTCTGTAAAATCTGTGGTAATGTGTCCTAGGTCTTGATATTTTAATTTAAAAATGTATAATTGATATTGTATAATAGGAAGTAAAGGTCTAGAAGAGCAGGGGAAGTGGGAGGGGTAGGGGAAAGAAAGAAGGGAAAAAATATGAGAAAATGAAAAAAATGGAAACAAAATCTTTGCAAATAGGGAAGGGTGGAGGGGGTGAAGAGAGGGCAGGGGAAGGGGAAAAAAAAGAACCAAGATACATCATGTAAAGGTACAAGATCCCAATGATGTGTGTGAATGTATTTTATTCCTAAAATGTACCAATAAACTTAATGGGGGGGAGTAAAACATACACATTTAAAATTTAAAAGATACTATTTGCATTATAATTCATTTTTAGCAATTAAAATATCAGAAAAATGTGAAAGACTCCTACACCAAAAAACTACAAAATAATATTGAGGCACTGAATATGAAGGAATTGTACATGAAGACAGGGATACGTCTTGTTTTCAGATGAAAATTCTCATAATTGTGATGACATTTATCTTCAAATTGACCTATAGATCCAGCACAATTCCAACAATAACCCAACAAGTTATTCTTTTGTTGACAAGTGGACTCTGCAGTGTTTATCTGTCCACTCAGGCAGTGCTAACAGCAGCCAAAGTGACCTTGGACAGGATGTGGATGCACAGCAAGCTGACCGACACTGCTGCAGCCCCGAGGAGCTGAGCAGGCATGGGCGAGCAACCCTGGATCCAGGCAGGGTCCACACACAGGAACCGCGCAGGTTTGCCATCTGGTCTCTGACACTGCAGAAGAATAATATGAACTGTTCGATGAACAGTGTGTGGGTACTGGGTCAATCTGATGTCCACATAAAACAAATGGAGCAGCTCATACCAAAAATGAAAGTTAATTTCAGATAGGACGCAGATTTAAACACAAAAGGTAAAACAATAGTGCTTCTAGCATGAAACAGGAGATCTTTGTGACCTCTAGAGAGGCAGACATTCCCTAAGTGGAAAATAAACAACTATAAGGGGGGAAGATGTACATATTGGACATCAAAATAAAAGAACTTCTCTTCATCAAAAGACACCATTAGGAGAATGAAAGACAATCCCACCTATGGAACAAGGTTTTTGCATAAATAAAGCCAGTGGAGGGCTTGGGTCCAGCATAAATAAGAACTCCTATGTGTGAAAAGAAGATGTGAACAGGTACTTCAGAGCAGGGACATCTGAAAGGACAACAGGCCACTAAATGTGAGAAAGGTAGTCAGTATCACTTGTTCCTGAGGGAAACCAAATGAGAGCCACGAGACATCGTCACAACCCAGGACCAGTGGCTGAACAGAGCTACATTTACAATACTCAGTGTTGCTAAGGTTGTGGAGCTACTGGATTCTCCAGTACTGCTAGTGAGGCTGAAAAGTAGTGCAGCTGCTTTGAATAACAGTTTTGCAGTTTCTACTGAGCCTGATTGTTCACCTACCTTACACTGAAGCAATTTTAGGCATAGCCCAAATGTGCTTATGTCTAGCCAAGGTACAGTTTTATGTAGCTTCCCAAACTGTGTGCATACTAATCAGAAGACACTAACTATAATGCTTACAGCAGCATTATTCACAATAGACAGCATCTGTAATACAGTCCATCAACAATAAAGTACAAAAACGTATGTTGATGTATATGCACATTACACAGCAGAGAGAAGACATGAATTATTGCCACATGCAAAATCAGCAGGGATGTCCCTACGCATCATGTTGAACCAACAAAGCTAAGCATAAAAGTATAAAGGCTTCATGATTACATTACATTCACAAAATCCTCAAAACACTGAACTCTGATCTGGCCTTCTGTCAGGACAGTGGTTCTTTTAAGGCAACCAGAGAAGTAAGAAAGAAGCTCCTGTTTCCTGATCCATCTGAGAGGTGGTTCCATGAGTAAGGTCCTTTTCGAAAAACCTATCCAGATGAAGGGTTTTATGGTGGACAGTTCTGTAGGTTTTAAAAATTTCATTTAAAAAGTTAAAGAGCATCAGTGTCCATAGAAGATGTGTCACCACTAATTAGATTCTAGGACAGGTAACTGTCCTACAGTGGCACTTGACCCAAGCCCAAAGCCTTTCTCAAGGCGTCCTTAAATTCTTTGTTCCTCAGGCAGTAGATCAAGGGGTTCAAGATGGGTGTGAGGACTGTGTACACGGCAGAAATGAGCTTGTTGGAGCTCTGTGTATCAATGGCCTGGGGCCGGACGTACATGAAAATCATGGCCACGTAAAAGATAGTGACGACAGTGAGGTGGGAGGCGCAGGTGGAGAAGGCTCTCCAGCACCCCGTGGCCGAGGGGATGTGAAGCACAGCCAGGCTGATGTGTCCGTAGGACAGAATGGTGGCCAGGAGTGGGAACACCAGGATGAGGAAGGCCAGGATGAAGTCCACCAGCTCTGCGGTGGAGAAGTCTGTGCAGGCCAGCTTGAGGATGGGGGAAATGTCACAGAAGAAGTGGTTCAAGACATTGGAGCCACAGAATGTGGCACTGGAGATGAAGTAGACCTTGATCACAGAGATGGTGAAGCCACAAGCAAAGGACAAGACCACTAGCTGCACACACAGCCCCGTGGTCATGATGACTTGGTAGTGCAGCGGGTGGCAGATGGCCACGTAGCGGTCATAGGCCATGGAGGCCAGGAGCACACACTCAGTGCACACCAGGGAGCTGAAGAAGTAGAGCTGAGTCATGCACCGCACAAAAGAGATGCATTTGTGCTGCAGGAGGAAGCCGTCCAGCATCTTGGGGATGATGTCAGACACGTACCAGATCTCTAGAAAGGATAGGGAGCCCAGAAAGTAGTACATGGGCCTGTGGAGGGAGGTGCTGCTCCAGACGGTGAGGATGATGGCCATGTTCTCCACCAGGACAAAGAGGTAGGTGACCAGGAAGAGGAGAAAGAGTGCGTACTGCAGCCTGGGGGCCGTGGGGAAGCCCAGCAGGACGAATGTGCTGACCTTGGTGACATTCTCCCCCCTCATCCTTGTGCACCTGCAAAAGATCGGTGAGCAAGGGTGATGGGCTGAAGGGCAGCAGAGCGGGAGAATGCAGGGTGAGCCCTGCAGGCAAGCTCTGGCCAGCGAGGGGCCACCTGGCTCCCATGGGCAGCAGGGAAAAGTAATAATTTGCTCATCTTCCAGGTCTCAAAGTGAGAAGGCCCTGTGTGTGTGGTTTGGATGTAACAAGGAAGCAGGACAGGAGAAGAAGGTCTGCTGAGGGAGAAGCGTGCAGGATTTCAGTCTGTCTTCATGGCCAGTGGGAACAAGGACTAGTTTCTGTCTCTGGTGTGGGTTTGGGCTTTATTTTCCAAACAAGGCATGCCATGGTTCCCAGCTGTGACCACAATCCACTCCAGCTGCCAGTTCAATCATCACAATCATGACAATGCTTATGTAATTTAATTTAGAAATGGCAAGACCAGGATTTGCTCTCAGCCGTGGTGTTGGCTCATGGGAAGGTCTCCATGGAGAAGGCAAGCAGGATGGCTGGGGGCTGTGCCCATCGCCTCCTGATGAGCGTGAGGGCCTGAGAAGCCACTGCAGAGTGCTGTGGTCTGTGTGGCCAGCTGCTGCCCCTGCACCCACATGTGCATGCACACACACGTGCACTCACACACACTCACAATTCATGGTGACATCACTGTCTGCCCAGAGAGGAGAGTGGCCGGTGGGAAGCCAGCTCAAGTCAGCCATGGGAACACTGAGGGCAGAGAAGGCCTGGGCAACACCTGGGGAAGTGCTACAGGGAGGGCTGGTGTTGCAGCAGGAAACGGCACACCCCTGGGGGGCCACAGCTGCAGTGGGCACAGATGAGGCAAGGCCACCCATGCAGACTCAGGGAGGGAAGCCCAGGGCAGGCCTGTTCAGGAACACAGCATCAGGTGAGCACAGGTCAGGCTGCAGCTGCAGTGGCAGTAGGGCGGGCACAGCTGGGCCCTGGGCGGCGAGGGTGGAGCCTTCCCAGCTTGACTGCCTGGTCTTGGCTCCTGCAGGTGGCAGGTGGGTGGGCAAAGACCAGCACAGCCCAGCCAGGGTTCCTGGTACTGAAGCAGAGATAAGAACAAACACAAGACCAGGGTGGGTGGCTTGAGTGTCCTGACCTTAAACATTACATATAGGAACAGGCTGGCAGATGGACCAACAAAGGGAGGCCAAGCAGAAATAGATGCTCCCTGGAGGGGAGCACATGGGCAGATGGACAGAGGATGGGGCCCAGGCAGCACTGGCAGAGACACACTTGGGTGCCCCACGGCATAATTTCAGGCTGACAGAGAAGCTGCAGAGATAGTGTGCAGAGCTCGCGGGGACCCTTTGTCCAGCTCCCCTGAGGCGAACGGCTTACTAGCCAGGGAGGCTGCCCAGGTGCGAGGTGGCACTGTGCCCTGAGCCACACATGTGACTTCACCTCTGTCCTCCGGGCCTCCTCGCCCAGAGTCTGACACTGCTTTGACTACAGTGGTCTCCCTGCCGGGTCGCACCTCCCTGGCTCCTGGAGAGAGACAACAGGCCAGCTGGTTCTGATGAGAGAGCCCAGCAGCCTCTCCTCATACATGTGTCCCCAGGAATTCAAACTCAAGTCCTTTAAGAAACCCCAGGGGATTTGAGTTGGGGTCTGTGGGAGGGTCCTGCACCCCTCTCCTGGGCCTTTATACCCGCAGCGGTTTGCTCTGATGCGTGGCTCCTACAGGGAAGGAACCCTCACTACAAGGGGAGCTCAGTGCAGCAAGGATGCTGGCTAAGGCTACATGTAACGCTGGACACGAGAGCATAGCACAGTATCCATAAACATTCACTGGACACAATACTCGCAGATGTGTACTCAAGACAGGTCCCATAGATGTTCACCAACACAGTGCCCAGACACACACACTCAGTACAGGAAGGAGATGCACACTCAGCACAGTACCTATGAATAAGTACTCAGCACAGTACCCAGGGATGCATTCTATCATTTATGGCGATGCACCTCAGCACAGTACTTACAGATGTAAGGGCCATTTATAAAGCACTCTGAGCCATCATGTTGGGTGCTGGCAATAAGACCACAGAGGTGAGTCTCTGCCCCTCACTGGATTTGGGGAGCGGGTTAGTGGGGTGTCATACAGCACCACACATACACCTGCATGGGACCAAGTGTACAACAGACTCTAAGATCACAGGGAAATGAGCCCTTTTCTGGTGCACAGAAGGTGCTGGGCCCTACCTGGAGGGTCAGCCTCCCTTCTGAAGGCTGTAGTGGGCTGCAGGAGGGAGGAGTGGCTCCTGCCCGTGTCCAGCAACTCCCAAGCAGGCCACGGTGACAAGGTGAGGTTGAGCAGGCTCTTGAGAAGTGGGCTCCCCAGGTGCCAGGGAGGGAGAGTTGTGGGTTTTTCTGCTGGAGCCCAGGGACTCCAGGGCCCAATTACCCCGAGCTGCTGCGGAAGCTGCCCACACTGCCAATTAGCTGGTCTGCACCCCTAGGGCCACTGCCCCCTGGCAGCAACACCCAGAAGCCAGCAGAGCTGATGCTGGTGCCCTGGCTAGTGCTTCACGACCACCTTGGTAGTGACTCCGGCAGGCCCCACAGGAGGACGCCCTGTTCCCTGGTCATCTTCAGGCCCATGCTCAGCAAGAGTCATGGAAGCTGGTGTGGAGAACCAGGCCAGTGTCTGCCTCCTGGCTCAGTGGGCTGGAGGTGGGGGTCAAGTCAGAGCACTTGAGGTCATTCTGAGCCCTGGAGGCCCAGGCCTGACCCTGCTCAGACTCTTCAGCCCCGCACTCAGAGGGAAGGACTTGACGGACCACAAGGCTGGTCTCCATCTGGCCTCAGTTTCTCCTTGGTCTCAGTGGCCCCGCCCCTCTGTTCTCTCTAGCCTAATTCCATCCAGGGGCCCTCCATGCACCATGCTCCTCAAGCTGGTCCCCTTCGTCTCCCTTGGCCTTTGCCCTCGCTGCTCCCTCTGCAGCAATTCCTCCACATGTCAGCCCCTCTCCCTCCTTCTCCCCCTCCCTTCCTTCAGTCCCCATGCCCACCCTGGATTAGTCTCCTGGGCTGCAGGGGAGAACCTGCCTCCCGCTTCTCCCAGGTTCTGTGGCTCCCTGGCCTGTGGTGGCTTCGCTCTGACGTCTGCCTCCTGGTCACAGGGCCCTGCCCTCTGCACACCCACACTCCCCTCCTGCCTTGTCACTACACAGGGCCACTGCGATACCCACAGCAACCTCTCGTCCTCTGATCCTTGATAACATCTGCAAAGACTGTTGCCCAAACACAGGCACAGTCACAAATTTCAGATTTCACAGGCGTATCTTTTGGGGACCTTCTTCAGCTGATTTCAGCTCTTCCAGTTCTCTTCCTTAGCACGTGTCTCTGAACCTCACTCTGAGCTTTTTACGTACCTATTTTGAGTATCTTTCTCTCTCCTAGTAGAATGTACACTGCTTGAGAACAGAGATTTTTGTCTGTTTTGTTCCTTGTAACTCTAGAGCCTAGATTAATGAAGGCATCAATGAATGAATGAATGAGCAACTCAATTAGTTGTGACCAGAGAAGGGTGTTGACAGGGGAGGGTTCTCTCGTCCTGACCCAGCTGTGCCCTTATTTTCCAAAACCCTTCATTGTTATGGGCCTATGCCTCAACTGAGAGAGGAAGATTTAAAAATGTAGACTATTTAGAAGTCCAAATAGATTGTTCTCAACCTTTGCCCAAATGCCCCTAATATCCATTAAAGAATGAGGGAATTCTAGACTTCTTGTCAATGGTAGAAGATTTAATTAAACAAGGACTTACAATTCTACATACCAGTTGTGGTAACACTCCAGACTTACCAGTTAAACAAAGCAAATGAAGGTTGGAGATTTGTTTAAGATTTATAGGCAATTAGTAAAGCAGTGATGCCAAGGGTTCTGTTAGTGCTGGGACCTAATCCCTTACCATTTAATGCTCCCGCTGATTCAAAGTGATTTCTAGTGATGGACCTCTGCCCAGCCATCTTTAGCCTTCCAGTGGACAAAAGAGTGCTGAACCTTGTCTGCTTTTATTTGGAAAAATCAACAACTGATCTAGAAATGCAAAGCTGTAGGGTTTACTGAAGCCACTTCCCATTTTTTCAGAAGCACTGCATCAAGATTTTACAACCCAACAGTTTCCAGTAAATTTCGCTCTTATCGGTATGTAGTTGACCAATTGTTACATTCCCTCACCAAGGAGTGCCTGGAATTTGGCTCCGTTTACCTTTTACACCAACTCTTATGTAAAGGTCACATGGCATCAATGGGAAAACAATTTTAAAAGTGCACATTTGGGACATGAATGGACTGTTGAGGGATTTCTATATCATTTGAGAGAATAAAAGCTTTTTAAGTCTTCCCTGACCTGCAATCAAAAGACAATTAAGAAGTTTTCTTGTACTTCAAATGCTGGGTCCTGAATTTTTCTTTAAGGGCCTCATGACTGTATGAGCTCCCTAGAGGTGCAGGACCAGAGGCCTTACCTTGGGAAGACAGCCACGGGCACGCTTTTAGCCAAATGAGTGGCCTTTCATTACTCAGCCATAGGGCTTCCTAAATTACACAAAACCTTTCACCTTGTTTATTATGAATGGAACTCAAGAACATGGGGACACAACATAGGCACATCACATATTGTGTTCTGCAAATAAACCCAGCAGCCCAGGCTTATCCTGTTTACAAGCAGTAGCAGCAACGGGAAAATTAGCAGAAGCTTCACTGGATTTTAGGGCATCAACTTTGCTTACAAGTTCTTTGTGCTGTGGAAATGCTATCAAATTCAGGAATTTTCAGCCACTTATACTTGAGTAAAAGTTCACAACCTGAAAACTCACAATTCATAAGTCCACTCAAAAACCCTAGATCTGTACACCTGCTGGAGCCCTTGAGGCAAAGCTGAGTGGGGAAGTGGTATATGCTCAGAGCCAAGGCTTTGGAAAGGTGGTTGGATCATGGGGTGCTATAGATAACTTGTTAGGAGGTAGAGCCTGGTAGATGTTCCACCATGCTGTTTCTGCCTTGGAGCCAGCTGACTATAGATTAAAACCTCTAAAAACTGTGAACCCCCAAATAAACCTCTCCTTCTTTAAGATGTGGATGTTGAGTATTTTGTCCCAGTGATTAAAAAAATAACTTAGACAGATTTTGGTACCAGACAAGTGGGGTCATTGTTGTGACTACCTGACCATGTGGGGTGGAAGCCTTCGGAACTGACTCATGGGGTGAGTTTGGAAAGGTATGGAAATACCATCTAAAAAAGCCCTAGAGCTGTAAGCAAAGCTCATTGGGAGATTTATGTGAGCTCAGAAGACCAGAAAGCTCATAGAAATGCAGACAGCAAATACCAGGCTCATGGGGTTTTAGTTGGGAACAATGATTCCATTGGAAGTTGGGCTGGAGACCATGCATGTTATGCTCTGGCAGAAAATGTGCCTACATTTTGTCCAAGTCCTGAGACTTGGAAAGAGACTGAGATTAAAGGTGGAAGACAAATGAGTCTGGTAGAGGAAATTTCAAGGTAGCACAGTGTTCAGGCTGTGGCATGGGAACTGATGGTGACTTTTAGCCAGCTTTATACTAAAAATCAAAACCAAAAATCTCACTTAAAAAGTTTTCAGGTTGCCCAAAGAGAAAGCACCTGTAAAGTTGGAGCAGAAGAGAGTTTGATTATTTAAAAAATTCGTATGAAAGTGAAGCCAGGTACTTTACATCAGGATAATAGGAGAGCTGGCTTGAGGGCATCTCAAGAATCAGCAAGATCTTGTCCTTCACAGGTTCAAGAGCACAAAATTCAAAGACTTTGCTTTGATAAGAGAACCCTAGGGTATCCTGCTCAAAAAGGGTAACCTGGTGAATTGGTTCCCTGGGATTTGGTTCTCAGTGTTGAGCCATCCAGGCACTTAAAGACTTCTGCATCCCGAATCCAAGGGGCCTAGCTACTGCTGAAGTGGGCAGTAGACCTTGGCATCATCCATGTGGTGCTGGTTTTACAGGCATGCAGAATGCAAGAGTTGTGGGGTTTGAGAAGCTTTCACCCAGATTTCATATGAAGGCCTGAAAAACCAGGAAATGTGCCCTGAAGATAGCAGTGAATGAAGCCATGAGAGAGAAACCAAAAGTGCAGTGGAACTCCAGGAAGTTGGAGTTGTCAGGAGCACGAAATCTCTGCTGAGGAGGGCCACAGGCAGTGAGCAGAGCCACCACAAAAGAGGAGCCATGAGAGCTTCAACCAGCAGTGCCATAGGGTCGGGGCAGACCAAGCCAATCAAGGTTCACACAAACTTGCCCCAGGTGCTAGACATAAAGCCATGAGACCTAATATTTGCTCTGCTGGGTTTTGGTCTTGCTTTGGTCCAATTTCTTTCTATCTTCCTGTCCCTCCCTTTTGGAAGGGGAATATTTACCCTGTGCCATTGCACATCAACAATATTTATCTTTCTTTTGATTTTTACAGGTTCTCACAGCTAACAGTTTGCCTTGAGTCTCAGAGAAGACTTTAGACTTGGACTTTTCAGCAATGCTTGAACTGTTAAAATTTTGGCCATTCTTAGAGATGGATTAAATGCATTTTGCATAGAGATGGGCATAAGCGTTTTGGGGGCCAGGGATGAAATGTTACAATTTAGATATAGAATATCCTCAAAGGCCTCATGTGCTCAGTAGTTGCTCTTTTGAAGGTGATTGGACTGTGGTGGCACTTTAGTCACCAGTAGATTAATCCACAAATGGGTTCAGAGCTCAATGTGCTGGTAGCAGATGGGCCTGGTGGGTGGTGGTTCCCAGGGGCTGTGACCTAGGAGGTTATACCTTTCTTCCTGGCTCTTCCCTTCTTTCTCTGCTCCCTGACCACCATGATGCGAGCACCTTTCCTCTGCCCAGACCCTTCCACCATGCCCTTTCTGCCTTGAAGCCAGCTAACTAGGGATGGTAACTATGAGACAAAGTAAAAGACTTATCCTTTATTTTGTGGGTGTTGGGTATCATTTCTCAGTGATTAGAAAATGACTAAAACAGGAAGCTTCTCTGTAGAAGCAGATGGCATCCCAGGCGGTTTTCAGAAGGTCAAAGATCAAGACTTCTCTGCCATCTTGAAAGCCTTATTCTTTTCCCCTCATTTCCTGCTGTCCTGATCCTTTTGTTTTCCCTATGGGGCAATTCATAGCATTGTGTCAGTGGGTAGCTTTAACTTGAAAGCTACTGTAGCTGACACCAAAAAGTCAGGAAGCAGCTCCCCACATGCCAATGCCTCTCCATGTTCCCAATGAGAGACACTCTGAAAACCCAAAGGAAGAGTGGAAAACTGTTCTTGATGTTACAGACATCACTGATACTCACTTTCCTCAATTCAGAGGATCAACACCCGCACATTTCCAGTTAATAACCTAATCGTTACCAAATACAGAAAACCTGCTTCAGTGAAGTCAACAAGAGGCATATTTAGCTTGCAGGTATTGTACACTGAAAACCTCAGAACTATGTGGACACAGATAATTCTGTGTATACTGTCACCGGATTAAACCCAATAGGCTCATTTTTCACTGAATGTGGTTCTGCATCCTTATAGCATGCTTAGAGACCACAAAAAAGTAATTTCCCCACTGGATCTTACTCGGGAGTTATGCAGACTTATGGGTGAACAACCTTAACAGATACCTTCTTGAACACCTGGAAGTGGCCCCCTGTTCCAACCCGCAAGGGCTTGTACTGGGCCTGCAGAGAATTTGCCTGCTCAGCTTTGCGTGTTCCCTGCCTCAAATGCAGTTATTTGGCCTGGCTCACTTCTACTTTTTTTGATAGCTTCCTCTGAAAGTCTTTAAAATAGTACACATGATCAGAGTCCCACATCATCAATAATGCACATTAAAACCAACTTAAAATAGAAAAGATAAGATAGTTACCAATGAGAAAAAAATTCAGTAAGACTCTCGAGGGCTTACTTTTGGAAGTGGTGGAGTTACCTGTAGTGTGGAGTTTGAAACTAGCATATAAGTTGAGGGGAAAACCTTTGGATTTTTTTAGCCAACCAGACCCCCAGGGATTCAGACAGAGAGGGCACTTTCTGAGATGGACAAAGTGCATGTTCCACAGAAACACTCCATTGTGCAGCGTTAGATCACCTTTCTGCTCAGGTTGGTCTTGTGTTTGGCATTGAACAGACAGTCTGCCCTGTCTGTCTCTCTCTTGATCTCTACCCTGACTTTGCTACTACGGAAAACTTAAACGGTGACTGATGCCGCTGCTTCTTTAGACACTGATACCAAACACACTGAGGAAATTTCTCAAGAGAAAGGAATATGATGTGTTAACAGCAGCAACTAGCAGTTTGCAGCCATCCTAAGTGATGGATGGAAAACTTGGGCTTGAAAGGATGGTCCCCCACCTGCCTGGGAATCTGCGTGCATCAAAGGCGAGCCAAGACCCCCTCAAACAGTAATAAAACGTGCTTTCTCAGCAGCTGACTGGCTGTAGGATAGGGAAAAAGCAGAGGCTGGCATCTCTGAGAACTATCAGAGAGCAGGCTTTCTATGTTTGAAACAGAAGTTTATGTGCTGTTACAATTCCCAGACACACTTTGCTTTTGGGCATCTTCAAGCTTATTTTGGCACATGGATCAATACTGCAGCCCTTAAAGTCAAGTGAAACATATTGAAGACTATCACACCTCACATGACTTGGCATGTTTTGCTGTCTTCTAAAATTGCATGGTAATTTTAAAGGTCAGAAAATTTTATTAAACTTGACCAAGTCTTGCTTTGCTTGTATATAAAATAAAGATCATGGAATTATAATACCAATAATATCCATCATATTAACTTTCATGAGCTGAAGGAGAAAAACAAGTGTGGAAGTAATTTTTTAAATAAATGCTGCACTACAAGTCAAAGAATTTCCATAGAGAAAATAAAAACAGCCTCATTACAGGCTGCATAGTCTCAAATGATGTTCCAAAAGAGCAGAAGGTATGTTCGCCTACAGTGGCACTCGACCCAAGCCCAAAGCCTTTCTCAAGGCGTCCTTAAATTCTTTGTTCCTCAGGCAGTAGATCAGGGGGTTCAAGATCGGTGTGAGGACGGTGTACAGAACAGAAATGAGCTTGTTGGAGCTCCAAGTATCAATGGCCTGGGGCCGGACGTACATGAAAAGCAAAGCTGTATAGAAGATGGTGACGACAGTGAGGTGGGAGGTGCAGGTGGAGAAGGCTCTCCAGCGCCCTGTGGCCGAGGGGATGTGAAGCACAGCCAGGCTGATGTGTCCGTAGGACAGAATGGTGGCCAGGAGTGGGAACACCAGGATGAGGAAGGCCAGGATGAAGTCCACCAGCTCTGCGGTGGAGAAGTCTGTGCAGGCCAGCTTGAGGATGGGGGAAATGTCACAGAAGAAGTGGTTCAAGACATTGGAGCCACAGAATGTGGCACTGGAGATGAAGTAGACCTTGATCACAGAGATGGTGAAGCCACAGGCAAAGGACAAGACCACTAGCTGCACACACAGCCCCGTGGTCATGATGACTTGGTAGTGCAGCGGGTGGCAGATGGCCACGTAGCGGTCATAGGCCATGGAGGCCAGGAGCACACACTCAGTGCACACCAGGGAGCTGAAGAAGTAGAGCTGAGTCATGCACCGCACAAAAGAGATGCATTTGTGCTGCAGGAGGAAGCCGTCCAGCATCTTGGGGATGATGTCAGACACGTACCAGATCTCTAGAAAGGATAGGGAGCCCAGAAAGTAGTACATGGGCCTGTGGAGGGAGGTGCTGCTCCAGACGGTGAGGATGATGGCCATGTTCTCCACCAGGACAAAGAGGTAGGTGACCAGGAAGAGGAGAAAGAGTGCGTACTGCAGCCTGGGGGCCGTGGGGAAGCCCAGCAGGACGAACGTGCTGACCTTGGTGACATTCTCCCCCCTCATCCTTGTGCACCTGCAAAAGATCGGTGAGCAAGGGTGATGGGCTGAAGGGCAGCAGAGCGGGAGAATGCAGGGTGAGCCCTGCAGGCAAGCTCTGGCCAGCGAGGGGCCACCTGGCTCCCATGGGCAGCAGGGGAGAAGAACAACAGTTCTCCTGTGGAGCACCGGACATGAGATGTGCAGGTTCTCGCTCACTCTGTGCTCGGACTCAGCCCCATACCCGCTTCCTGCCCTAGCAGCATGACATGCTGGTGGTGAAACTGCAGCTCGAGTACAAACTGGAACCCTGAAAAAGCGGTTCACATAGGGAACGCCTAGCAATCTCACCTGGTTTTCGCCAGGTCATGAGTTGTGACTGCCCCCTGCCACCTGGGTTACTGTTGCGCATCTGACCATTCTTCCTACTTAAGCAGATAGTTCACCTTTGGTCTGGATTCTGATTTTTTAAAATAGGGGATGTGAGATCAGTGGGATTTCTAGGAAGATAGGGAGTAGGTCCAGTTCAGCCAGACCTCACAATCAGGCTCTCCCCAGGGCTGCATCTTCAAGAACAGCAGGGAGGTGGCCCTGTCCTCACTCTGCAGATCAGAGGGAACATCAAGCAAGGGAGAGGCTCAAACACTGTTCCAGAAGAGAGAAAGTGACACCGACAGCTGCCTGGCAAAGCCGAGTGGAGGACTGTGGAGCCTTCTCCAGGCCTCGAGCTGAGCAGGAGCCTCCGTCCCACCCACACAGGACTAGTGTGATGGGTCGGGCGAGAAGGCGTGGGAGCCTGGCCCGCTCAGTGCATGTCAGGAGCATCAAGCAGAGGTCTCCAGCGCCAGGCTCCATGGGCTAGAGGCCATCCCTGCTCACCACGTGTGCTTAGCGCTGTAACAGGAGTTGCCGCCTCCACCTTTACCACAGCCCTGGAGGTTCCTGCTTCCATTCTCACAGGGAGACTCTGAGACTGGAAGGGAAAGGCTCAAGGACTCAAGCAAAGTCATAGCTGCACTGGGCACACCTGGGTCTTCTAACACTAAGGCCACCACTTTCCTCAGGAGACAGCAACAACAGAGGACATGAACCCCCCAGTGCCGGCTGCACATTAGGAATCACTGAGACAGGTACAGTGGATGGTGCCTTCAGACACCAACTGGCTGTAAAAAACGCAGGCAGAGAATGCTCTCTAAGGAAGGAATATAGGGATATTTAAATGAGTAAGCCATCTACTGGGACTGGCTGAGTAATTTTGTCACACTTGTCCCACAGAACACTTAGGGCACTGAAAAGAAACGGCAGATCTGTGTCAGTCGGCTCTGTCACTGTGACAACATGACCAAGAGAATCCACTCAAAAGAGCACAGGTTTATTTTGGCTCTGTTTGGCTCTGTTGGTGTGACCCTCGGCTGGAGATCATGGTGGAGGAGCCTGTTCACCTCATGGCAGCCAGCTTCCCAGTGCCCCCCAAGCTGGTGACAATGCCTTGCCATACTCGCCTTAGGGGGCACTGGGGCTCTACAGGTGTGCAGGGTCTTCCGAAATACATAGCGAAGGTGCAAGAGCCCAGAGCAGTGCACAGTAAAGGGCGACACAGCACTGCACTTGGGCCTCAAGCATAGCCCCAACCAGGAGCAGCCGCCCCGTGGGAGAGGGGTGCCTGGGACACAGGTGTGGAGGAGACCTTTGCATGGTAAACCCTCCCTACTTTTTGAATTTTGCTTCATGTGAATGTATTATTTATTCAAACTGTTGATCTGTGACTTATTTTTACACTTGATCTTAGCCAAAAGGCTGAGAAGTGATTTGTGACTTATTTTTAAATAGCAAATTCTCCTTTAAAAAGAAAAAGTTATGGGCTGGATTCAAAAGGTCAACATTTTCTTAAACCATCATTCCAAATCTATACTGAACACGCATAGCTTAAGTGAATAAAGGGGAATCAGTTGTGTTGCACTAAGATATGCCTGTAATGTGGCCAAAATTCCAACTGTGATATTGCACAGAACAACCTGAAAACGAAGAGTTGAAAGACAAACTCAGAAAAATAATGAAAGCATTTGTCTTCTCCAAATAGTGTAGAAATGACAATACAGAAAGAAAACCCAAAAGATGAAATAGAAATATATTGTTGGTGTGTGTTAGAGCATGAACAAGTAGGAAAAGTATTAGGAATCCGAGGGACCAAGATGGAGGTAGCAGAGGCTGGGGACAGTGTGGACGCAGGAACTGTCAGGCACCTGGCCATGCTGCATGGAGCAGGCCTCCTGGAATGGAAGCAACGGTGTGCACGGGTGCTGGATTAATGAAGCAGTCCACACAGCTGTTCTTGTCAGGGCGTTGATTGCACACAAAGCAGTTTCATCGCTAACAGCGTCTGCCACGGAGCTGCAGCAAGTGCACACCTGGCCCTGCTCTTCTCTCCTGACAGCTGGATGCTCCCACAGCCCCTCTATCTCTGGCTACTTCCACTGCAGCTCCCGTCCCCCACTCCAACCTCCACCACAGAGCTCCTGCTTCCATTTCTGCTGGCTGTGTCTGGCACCCGAAGAGCCAGCTGCACACTCTGAGGGCAGAACTGTGCCTCCATCACCACAGCCCAGAGCCCCGACAGCAGCTCCCAGGGCACTGTAGGATCCCACAGACCCTGGGTGGGACACACACAGAGAGGAGGAGTCTGCCAGCACTACGCTGGCCCAGCAAACAGCGACAGATCGGGAACTCGCACTGGTATCTGCCCCCTCTTGTTAGTTCTCAAGTCCCACAGAAATTACTTAAGAAACATAGAAAAAGAGGGTGATGCTCCTGACACAGAAAGCTAGTGAAGGACTCGCCGAGCTCCAAGAGTAAGGAAGATGTCTCCAAACTCCTGCCCAGGGACTCCCATAGCACAGGAGGGGCCAGGGATGTGGGGCATTCTGAGCAGGACAAAGGCCTTGCCAGGTGCCAGGGGAGGCCAGGGTGGTTCTACAGCTTCAAGAGGAAAACATCCTAAAGGGTCTAGAGGCAATAAAGCGTATTTTATAAAGTGGAAGGTCAACTGGGTTAGTGTTTGCTTTCAGCAAACAAACGAGAGTCCAGGGAACAGCAGAGACATGGCTGTGGCCGGCAAGCAGGATGTGATCAGAGCTCATGCCAGACTTGAGCCAACCCAGGGGGTGCGGCGAGACTGGCTTGGGATCACCTGTCCAGAGGGGGCGCTTACAAGCCCGCCCTCAATGTGACACTCAGATGTCACAGCCAGCAACCTGGGATACAGCAGCAGGCCCCACTCCCTGCAGAGGACATCAATGCAGGAGAGAAGTGCCCTGAAGGAAAACAGCCTGCACAAACCCACACTCAGTCCTGCCGGGTCTCATCTGTTACAGAACAAAATGCAAATGTCAGCCCTTGTCACCTAAGAAGACATAGAATGGAAAATAATAATACCGATTTGGAGGAAAAGAAAGACTGGGTTTAAATTCACAGAAAAAACCTTGGAGAGGCCAAGACTATTACACGCAAACTGTGTCTTGTTTCATTTTCAGAGGAGGAAAAGAAAGACCTAGATTTTATCCTTAAAGTGTTTAGTTCAAGTAACATAAGTTCTTGAAAAAATGTGAACAACAGTGTTTAAAAGGATGTGGATCCTACAAGTATGAGAGAACAATAAAAGAATGTAGAAATAAACAATAAAAACACTTAAAATTGAGGCCGGGGATTTAGCTCAGTGATTCTGTGCCTGCCTTGCAAGCAGAAGGATCAGAGTTCGATCCCCGGTACCAAAAAAAAAAAAAAAAAAAAAACCACTTAAAATTAAGCATAAAACTGACTAGAGTAAGAAAAATATCACTTGGTTAAAATTGAAAGGCAAAAGGAAAAGACTCCCAACTTATGAAAAAATATAATCTATTAGACAAAATGTATAAGATGAAGAACTAAAAACTTCAACTCAGGTTGAAATTATAAGCTTAGGTTCAGCATGATTTCATAATTTATGTCTGATGAAGTCAAATTCAAGGCCTCAAATGGGGAGTCGCACTTATATGTCTTTTACTGAACAGCATAACCTCAACATAGAATCAGAAAATCAGACAATCGTGGGAGAAATAGGTAGAAATAAAGGCAGACTTCAATACACATCTCTCTCCTTGTCATCTCTCACAAGTCAAAGCAAATAAAGACGTAGTTCACCAACAGGATAATTTTTTTTTGGTACGGGGATCAAACTCAGGGCCTCATGCTTGCGAGACAGGCACGGTGCCACTGAGCTAAATCCCTGGGATAATTTAGAATGTTGCTTTCAGGGCTACTAAACCCAGTATCTTGAAGTCATCCTTTTTTTTAGTTGGGCCCATAGAAAATTTGGAGAAATAATCATAATAACATCTACAAAGTTCACTATTTCTCCAAAATAGAAATCATAGATTCCCCTTTTTTATATATGCAATGGGATAAAAAATTGAAATCAGCTCAACCAGAGTAGATCCAACTCCTGGCTACATGGAAATGGAAGGACACACCCTCCTGTCCCCTGGCCAGCAAGGAAATAACAGAAATGACAACACTGCACACATGTGACTGGGCTGGATTTGCAATCCTTGGTGTCACTGGCAAACTTAGCACTAAATGTTTTCATTGTTTAATCAGAAAGAAGGAAAAAATAAGAATTCACACAAAAAAGTATCATAAAGCAAATATGAGGAAAGCAGAAGGGGTAGGAAAAAGGGAAAGCAAAATCAATTTAATGACTTAGGAATACATTGATGAAAAGCAGCAATAGGCTAACTGGTGAAGAGTAAGATAAGCAGCCCCTGCCTAACTGCGTAACAGGAGAACTGGAAACAATAAATGTGCAAACAGGGTCTGGGCGGTGAAGGACAAAGCTGACCTGCAGGTGGAGGCTGACAAGGCACGGGGTGCCTGGCTCGGGCCCCACACCTCGAAGGGGCTGTTCAGCGGCCTCACAGAGCGTTCCCTTACAGATGAGCACAAAGGGGCATGGAGAGCTGGGGCTCAGCAGTGCAGTCTGTCAGGGTGAGCACTAAAGTCTCAGTAGAAGGGCTCTTTTGGAGGAGACTGACGGAGGTGATAACAGAAGCGGACCTCCCCAGGATGGAGTGCAAGGATGCGTCCGGGCCTCAGCCTGCAGACCTCCTGCCTGGGCAGGGCCAGCCCTGTCTCAGAGCACCCGGAGGTCCTCCCAGCTCACTCTACAAGACAGCCAACTCCTAAGGCAAAGCCCACAGACATGCACACAGGGAACAGCATGTCCAGCAGCGTCTAGTTCTGCCCCCGTGGTCACAGTTAAATCCGAGGCCAGAGCCCTGCCACACACTGGGAGCCCAGGCCCCCCAGCAGCAGGGCAAGGGCACGAGGCTTCAAGGTCAGCACATCCACCGCAGGGATCTTCGAGTCTGGTCACGCTGAAAAGGCTGTGCCTAAAATCTATCCCCTGTAAAAATCGGTTTCTCCTAATGGTATAAATCATGTGTCTTAAGCAACAGCCTATGGGGCCACTATAAATATCAGGACCACTCTCTTCCCACCCAGACCAGGCTCGGGCAGGCTCTGCACTGCAACTGCTGCTGTGTAATCCTGCTCCACTGTGCCACCGACCTCAAAGGGAGAGAGAAATAGGAAAACTGGTGTTACTCCCACATGATTCTCAGCCTAGAAAATCCAGAACACTATCCTGATTAAGGAATTTCAGAAAGGACGTAAAAATGTAGCTCCTCTGTGCCAGTGATCACTAATTAGAACCTTCTCGAGTGAAAGTAAAGAATACTGTGAAGTCAGTGTCTCCACACACACCTTGAAATTTAACTCAGCTCTAATTGAAATCCCATCAAGTTTTGTTTTTCTTGAAATAGGATGAAATAATTTTTACAGTCATCTAGAGGTATGAACAGATGGGAATGGCCAAGTCCATTCAGGAAGAAGAGAGAAGATCATGAGAAAGACTTGCTATTTTGTATCAGAGGAAATATAATAAAAGTTGAAATGATCATTTAATAAAATACAGACTGAAAATAATGAGTAGCACCATTGACCCATGGCAGAATATAGGCACGGTATGGGAGATGGGGAACCAAAGCCAGGCCTTACCGGGCTCCCAGCACTGGTCTCAGATGTCTGGAGACGGGGCCTTTGCAGTGTCTTCCACCTTCTGCAGGGTTTGAGTCCAGAAGGGAAAATGCACTGCGGAGTGACAGGAAGACGAAGAACTTAGCTAAGGACTTGCTGGGTTTGCTGGGGCACTGTGCAGATAGCATCCAGAGGAAGCTCGGGACGGTGGGGCTGGCCTGGAGGCTGGGGTTGGGTGCCAAGCTCAGGGGAGAGGCACCATCACCGTGGAATCAAGGGTCTTCTACGGAGCACCGCTCTGCGGGGCCATTGCTTCAGACAACTGGGGTAGATCAGTAAAAAACCCAGCCCCTTCCATGAAGTGCAGTACAGATTCTAGTGCAGGCAGGGCAGAAGCTTGAACATAAATAATGTTCATAATATGTAAGTAAATGATTCAGAACATGAAGAGTAGTAAGTGGCAGGGCTGAGGAGGTCCGAGTGGGCGTGGCTGGTGACCAGGGTAGGGGCAGCACCAAGGAGCAGGTGCCCCTTGGGCGAAGTCTGAGGCAGGTGAGAACGAAACACATGGCTTTCTGGGCACGCAGGCGGAGTGAGGGGAAGGAAGGGCCAAGGCCACACTGGGGACCCGGAGGTGTGAGAGGCAGCTGGGGACCGGTCCTGCCAGAACAGCGAAGGGCAGGGCAGCAGGAAGCGGCTTCAGCCTGGAGGGGAGGAGGTCACCAGGACCCAGCCCACGGAGTAGACGGAAGAATGACTGGCTCTGCGTGACAGCGAGCTAAAGGTGGGGAGCAAGGAGGGGCAGCCGGGGACAGAGGCTGGGCTCATCCCAGGACACGGGGCAGGGTCCTGTCACGTCCCACAGTCACACTGACCCGCTTCCCTGGCAGAGCCTCCGGGAGTCAAGGCGACACCAGCAAACACACTGTAGACAGAGATCAGAAAGTAGAATGCAGTAATAGGAAGCCAGAAACGGCAGAATGCTCCAAGAAGAAACAAAATTCATTGCACAACGTGGAACGCTTACGTAATTTACCATTTCCCAATGAACTGCATCTTCATATTTTTTCTGTTCTCTTGAAGGAGGGATAACTAGGTATTTTACCTGGAAGCGTTCTGGACCTCAGTTCTGGGGGGTTAACGATCACAATGGAAAGTATACAGGGCAAGAATCCCAAGTTTTAACACCAAATACAAGTCTTCCAGAATGTTTTGGGGAAGGTCAGTTCTCAGCAACACCTGGGAAACTAGCCCACCCCCAAGTTAGCTGGGGCAGAGGGGAGCTTAGAGCATTCCCCAGCCACCCCTCCTTGGAGACCTGCACTGCCCTAGTCCAGCCCAGACTGGCCTCAGAGGAGGAGGGCGCTCTGTGGCACAGTTTGGGCTCTCTTTGAATCTGGACCTTCACCCAGCACAGGGAGGCCACACTCAGGGCAGGGTCAGGGGAGGGTGCTGTCTTGCTTCTGAATGGACCCCACCCTATGTCCCTTCCTTCATCAGGCAGGAGCAGAGTATCCGGGGACACCATTCTCAGTGTGAATGAGCCCCTGCGCATTGCTTGCAGCCCCTGAACTTCCCCTGTGAGGAAGGTGTGTGGCCCTTTTGTCGTTACCAAAGGCCGGGTGAGTGGAAGTTAGAATGAGTGAGAATGAGCCGTGTGTGTGTGTGTGTGTGTGTGTGCGTGTGCGCGCGCGCACGCGTGTAGGGGCCACATCCTCCTGGGTGCCCTTGGTTCTGGTCCATCTGCACCTCCACAGCAGGCCACAGCGAAGGCGGGGTCCAGGGGTCCTGCTTGTGGCCCTGAGCACACCGGGGCTGGAGGGAAGGCGCACTGCACTGGCCAGCAGGCAGGGCGAGGACGTGCGGAGCAGGACACCCTGTCCAGGCACGGAATCCCAGGGAGCAGACCTGCCCTCTGCTAGACCGGTCTAGCAGACCTCCCACTATTCTAGAGTGGGGAGTCAGGGGGACACCTCCTGAGGCCAGCCAGGCAGCGGGGGACAAGTGTGCAGTGGCAATGGTGCCCGGGAGATCTCAGACTGCAGAGGAGGGTCCTGGGGGTGTGGGTCTGGGGTGGAGGCAGGGTGCGGGGAGGGGCGCCTCACGGGCTGTGACCGGTCTCTGGCCATGGTCACCATATGGTGTGTGAAGGATGCATGGGAACCTACCGTGGGGGCTGCAGGAGGCCCGTGGCGGCCTCAGCCTGGGGTAGCCCCGAGGTCGGCTTCTCCCCGCTGCTGGGCCCTGAGTGGCACCTCCGATACAGCCCGGCCAGTCCTGGAGCAGCTGGCCTTGCCTGAGCGGCGCTGGTTTAAAGGGAGCACTGGAAGAGGGACAGTGGCCTCCTCCCCTTGCCCAGAGAACGGGGACTCCAGGGTCCAATTACCCTGCCATGAAGGTGGTGCTGCCCCACTTGGCCAATTAGCATGGCTCTCATGTGCTTGGTGGCGCCAGGCTGAGGGGCAGCCGGCATGGCGGTGAGGAGCCTGGCCGGGTAGCCACTGCTGTCCACTCCCAGGGCCCTGGCTGCCAGTCTCTGGCCCGCAGCCCTGTCCCTGCCAGCACTTCCACTGCCTCCCTTCAGGGCCAGGCAGGGCTGTGACTCCTGCCTGGGGCAGTCAACATTTCCAAATGCTCTGAGCAGCTCTGGTCCAGGGGCAGGAAGGGCTCAGTCCCAGAGTTCTCGAGGGTTGTTACCCGCAAAGAGACAGGTAATCTGAGTCCCTGGGATAAGGCTCGGACTTCCTTTTTCTCCGCCAATGACCGACACTAATGCCATTCTCTGTCCTGCACCTTGGCCGCTCAGGCCGTCTTGCTGCTGTTTCCCAAAGGTGGCTTTCTGGGGGCAGGAGCCCAGGAGCTGTGCTTTCTGGGGCACCACTGAGCCCAGCCAGAGAAGGAGAGCCAGCAGGCGGGCAGGGCATTGCTCTGGTAAATGAGTACCCCACTGCCAATGTCCCCCTTCAGCAAGACCTCCGGGTAGCACAAAGGACATCGTACCGGGGAGTCACAGGGACGGGCAGTCGCTTCCTCCAAGACAAGCGCTTGGAGAGAAGGGAAGTGCTGTTGGCCGGTGTGAGCCCGAGTACGAGACACAACGAGGCCCCACACCCCTAGCAGGGCAGCCACCACAGGACACAGGGCTCCCTGGGGCCAGCAGGGACTCGGAGGCTCGGCACTGCGGGCTGATGCGCGGCGACACCACGATTTCTTAGAGTCATAGAGTTAACAAATGTGTGTGGCAGCTCTGTCCGTGGTCTGTCCACACTGGGGCTGTCGCAGCTGTCCCTCCACAGATAAACGCCTCTGCATCACTCACCCACTTGGACATCTCAGGTCTGTCCACCCCTCTGGTTGCCGAAATTGGACCCTGTTTACGTGCGCGCGGTTTCCTCCCGGAGAGGCGGCTGCGCAGGCCTCTGGTGTGGACTGGGCTCGCTGCGGTGCTCACTGGTTTGGCGGGGCCCTTCGTACAGCCGCGAGCTACGGCTTCATCATTCCCAGTCTCGTGAGCCCACTCCCCGCCCCATTCACGAGTCCTTGCCTCCGTGCACACCCTTCTGCGTAGACCGGACACCCAGCCTCCCGCGTCTGCAGCATCCGGACCAGGCGACCGCTCCAGGTCTGGGGAGAACACTGCTCGCTCTGCACACCGAGGTGGCTCCAGGCCCATTGGGCCTTCAGAGTTCAGGACAGCGCTCGGGGCACTGCCCAGAAACCGGTACCAGCCTCAGGTGGCCTGGCCCAGGCGGGAAGGGCCCTCCCTGTGGATGCAGAGATGCGGACTCATGCTCACCGACCACCTCCCTGTAGGTTAGCACTTCTAGCACCCTGCTTCAGGAGCGCTGTGAGGACGGCGCTCTGCTTTGTCCTAGAAGCTGTGTGGCTTTCCCTCTCCGCAAAGCCTGCTGTGCGCCCTGCCCTTAGCCACCCTGCCACTGAGCTGAACCTGAGCTCCCCCCTTTGGAAGGGTGTCCCTTCTAGCCTGTGTCCCATTCCCCACACACAGTGGGGTGGCCGGCGACCAAGCGAGTGGCTGGCCCCAACCCAGGCACCCAGCGCTTTCCTGCATTCCCGTTTTCCCAGACGGCATGAAGACCCCGTCCACCCTGGGCTGTCAGCACCTGAGGCACAGAGGCACGTGGCACAGCGGCAGTGGCGCTCTGTGCTCTATCACTGGGGTTCATCCTGCTTCCAGCAGTGGCCTCTCGGGCTGCAGTCCCAGGAAGAGGCGTGCAGGTGTGGGAAGAGCCGTGTGGCAGCACCGGCCTCTCCGCCCACCCCTTCCCAGCCCTTCACACCCCATGTTGAGTGTGAGCACACACTCAGCAGTGTGAGCCAGCCTCCCCTGCCCAGGCCAACTGTCCGTTAGACCGCAGTCCCGAGGTGGCTCACGACGCACCCTGTGCACTTGGCACGTCAGCTCTGTGCCCACTGCTGGGCCCCAGGGTTGCAGCGCGTGTTCCTTGCCTTTGAGAAATACAGCTCGGTGGTGCAGGCTGCTGCAGCAGCCTTGTTCCCGTGTCTCCGCATCGCGGGGCACTGGCAGCGCCCAGCAGGAGTGCACAGCTGGTTCCAGGAGCCTCTGCCCCCAAGTGATGGTGGGGCCCAGTGTGTCTCATCCCAGCCCTGGGCAGGGCCCGCAGATGCTCTGCCTACTCACCCACGGGTCCTGGTGCCCACCGTAGGCAAGGGCACTGGATGCCACTCACTGCTTCCAGCCTCCTTCCCGCCCTGATGGACCCCAGCATTTCCACTTCAAGGGCTCTTCAGAGGCTGCACTGACTTCCACGGGGACCACTATTTTCAGTTGCCGTGGCAGAGTACCTGAGGCAGGGGACTTTATACAGAAAGGAGGTTTACTTAGCTCCTGGTCCTGGTGGCTGTGCAGTCCAGGACCAGGCCGCTGTGTTCGGCAAGGACTCATGCTGTGGGTCCTGAGATGTCCATGGCATCACACGGCAGGAGCATGTGTGAGCATGGAAGCAGGTGCAGGTGGAAGAGTGCGTGCACAGGAGTGAGGGGAGGGGCCGCTCACCTCACAAGAACCCGGGCTCGGGACAGGGAGGGTCACTCCCTCCCGAGGACACAGCTGCCTCATGGCCTCTGCCCCGTGACCCACCACTGTCCACGGCCCGACTTCTGGATGCTGCCTGAGGAATTGAGCCTCGGTAGGATGTTGCTGGGGACAAACCATATTCCAGCACAGCAGGGCTTCACCCCATGGCGGGCACCCTGGACAGCCCAGGTTCCCCTTACCCACCTGCTGGCCACACAGCCCAGGCCTTGGGCACCACCGAGGCCCCACGCATACGCTCGCAAGAGCTGAAGAGCTGCCGCAGGACATGGCCCACCCGGCAGCAAGGTCCATGGCTCTGCGGAGGCCAGCCCCGTCCCTGGGCCATGGAGGAAGGCGGCACCTGACTGTGAGCAGGGTGACAGCTCCCTGCGGTCCCCCAGCCGCCTGGCCCAAGGTGCCCATTTCCATTTGTCTGGAGCTCTCCTGGGCACTGATGTGCAGAGACTGCTTAGCCGGCATCACCCAGGACATCATGGGCACTTCGGGCTTTGAGACTGTTTTATGTCTTTCACTCCTAGGGCAGTTAGCGCCGGGCAGCGCCCCGTTGTTTCTCACTCTGCACATTGTCTGGGCCCAGAGCCCAGGTTGCCCACTGGGTGGCGCCCGTGGGCTTTGGCCACAGCTGCGTCTGAGTTGCAGCCTTGGAAATCACATGCTGTGGGTCAGAAGCGCTACCCCAGGGCTGCTGAGGGGCCACTGCTTTGTCCCGCTGTGCCGGCTGTGCTGGCCTCCTCCCTGGCAGTCTGTGGACAGCAGCTGACGACGCGCAGGGGTGCAGTGTGCGCCCTCAAACGTCCAGCACCGCAGCCGCCCGTGCTGTGTGTGTGCTGTATTCCGGGGACCGGGGCAGCAGGGCTTCAGCTGGCTATGGACTCCAGGTGAAGCTGCCTGTCAAGTGCGAAATCATTTAGCTTTGCACTCTCACGGATGTTTTTAGCCGTTGAGTTTTTGCAGATTCCCTTTTTCAGAGTGAGGAAGTTTCCTTTTTGTTTTTGTTTCAATTCTTCCCGGGTTATTTAATTTGAATGCTGAAATTTTGTCAGTTTTTTTTTCTTCCCACAGTTATTCAGGTCCTCCTGTTTCATTCTATTAATGTGGTAGATTACAGTGGTTAATTTTTCGTTCACTCTGAATGTGGAATCCATGTAATAAAGCACACTCCATCATGCCGTGGTAGCCGTGTCCTGCTGCTAGATTTGCTCGTTAACCTTTTAGAGATTCTGTGTGCGACTAAAGAAGAATGTATTCCTCTTGTAACGACTTCTTCGTGTTTGAGAGCAGGGTCTCATGAGCGTCTACCACATGCTGGAAAGTAGTGTCTTTCTCCATTTCCTGAAAAGTTTCTGTAAGATTAGCATTTTTGCATTACATTTTAATAGTGATTTCCATGAAGCCATATGGGCTCTGAATTTTCTAGGTAGAAATACTTTGTTTACAAACCCCACTTAATAGATACATGGATTTAGGTTTTCCATGATACCCCATTTCAGATTTGAGTTTTTAAGCATTTGCATTTTCATCTAATGTTGACTTTATTGTCCTACTATTATAGCTCCTTCAGGAAAAGTTGCCTCTGACGCAGACAAAATGCATTTTAATTGACCCCACTTTTTCTAACTGCTTAATCGGGGAGCCCACAGGACAGTGTTTGCATGTCTAGAGGTCCCGGGGCCACTGAGAGGCCAGGAGGTGACGCCCATCAGAGAGGCGGTCCCAGCAGGGTCACTGCTTTTCCTGGAGGAGCAGCTAAGTGCGTGGAGGAGAATCACTGCTGAGGTGGGGAGAAGCGGTTCGTGGCCTGGAGGAAAATGGATGCACTCGGAGAAGAAAGTGGGAACTTCCTGGGAGGGGAGGGTGGGGCAGAGCAGGTGGCAGCTGGCTGTGGTGTGGGCAGTCCCGGGATGCCTGAGCCCCCTTCCACCTGTCCCCCTCTGTCCGGTGGGCCCTGGCCCCACGTGCTCTTTGTCTGCTCTGCAGGGCGTGGTGAGCTCCTCTCTGGCTGCCTGCTGAGTCCTGCTGTCTGGGAGGCGCCTTCCCCTGACAGCAGGAGCGCAACCACCACTCTGAGCAGGAAAGAGGACGGCAGCGAGCCCCCAGACCGTGTGTGTGTGTGGGGGGGGGTTGTCTCAGAATGGGAAGGCTGCAATACAGCTGTTCTCTGCAAAAAACATCCGGGATGGATTACTGTCCACTGACCATACTTTCTGCTCACTCTTGAAATAATTCTCAGCTAACCTTAAATGTTCCCTGTATCCTTATTAGGTTCCTGGTACTTAGAAGAAGAGAGAATGCTGTTAGAATGAATGTTCTCCCACTGGACATTTTTCTAAGCAGTGCAGTACTAATACTTGTCACCAAGGGCACCTGAGGCTTGGCTATTTAGTCTTCGTGTGCTCGAGCTCATTACAGGATGAGAGTTGTTTTGACTTTTCAAGAGTGTTGGGCTCTTGCACAGTCAAGGATTTTTGGAAAAAGCTTCTATTTTACTTGGCTCACAATGCCCCAGCCCCACTTCTTGGCAAAGAGAAGAATACTGATTTAATACTCTGGCATTTGCCATGGGTATTTGAGGAGAAAGGTGCTTGGTCCTATCTACCGGAGCTCAGGAAGCCACTAAGGGAGCGAAGCCGCCTCTTTGAATTCTTGGACAAGCACCAGGGCGATGCTGAGCCAAGAGCGTTTCCAAAACAATCTCTTTGTAAAGCAAAGCTATGAATTTTAAAACCAGAACACATTTTAGAAACAAAGGCAACTGTGTCTTTCATTTGCAGCATTTATTCCATTTACACCTAATGTAAATAATGATGTGGGGTTTTTTTACATTTTTATTAGCACATGTTGGCAGAATACACTATTTACATTGCTTGGGTGGAGTGGGTACAGGCACATGACACAGCTTAATTCCTCTTTTCATCCCCTTCTTCCCTCCTTCTTCCCTCCTTCATTCTCTCGATCCCCTTCCCGTTTGAGAAACACCTGCCTCCCTCAATCTATTATCTGTCTTTTATTTTGCTCTTTATTTATAATTTGTGTTTCTCATGTAGGAGAAAGCACACAGTGCTTACGCTTGTGTGCCTGATTTATTTTACTTGACATGTTTTGTTTTAAGCCTCCCAGCCTGGTATCAGTTTTCTAACCATTCCTCTACTCTGTTTCTCTTTTGCTTTCCTCCTGTGGATGATTTATACACTTCGCTTTTCCATTTATTTTCCACATTGATCGTTTAGCTACCTCATTGGGTGAAACGTAGCCAGAGAGATCCCCGCAAACATGTTCACTTGGGGTCTGTGAATGTCACTCAACAAGTCAGAGGGCCTCTGCCTGCATCCACAGCCAGGGTCTCAGGTAGGAGGCCGGCCCTGGATGGCTCCTCTGGGGCAGGAAAAGGCGGGGGCTGAAGCTCTCCTGGAGCCGCCAACTCCTTCCACAAGACCCATTTTTTTCTTCTTGACCTTCAGAATTGTGAGATAATGGATTTGTGTTGTCTGAGCTGCTACATTTGTGGTAATTTATTACAGCAACAATAGTGTGTTTCAGGGGTTAGTCCAGAAGTGGAACTAGATCATCAGTTATTATGAGGTGAACCATATTAGCATGTTACATTGGGATGATTTCCTTTACTCCCTTCCTGGAATTTTCTTCTTTTATTTTCTAAAAATGTTCTTTTAAAAAATTATTTGGCTCCACATTCACTCAGGCCCTCTTTACTCCTCCATGGAGGGCGTGGGACCTGATCAGTTCACTCTCCTTCTGCCGTCTGTCTTTGATATTGCTCATAGCGCAGGCTCACAGCCTCCAAAGGTCCTCAGCTTCTCTCTCCCTCCCCAAATCTTTATCTTTGAACTCGTTTGGAAGGACATTTTTGCTGGATATAGAAGTCTGCATGGACAAGGTCTTCCTTTCTACCCTGTGAGGATGCTGTGCCATTGTCTTCCAGCCTCCATTGTTTACAAGGAAAAGTCAGACACACTGAATGGACCAGGTAACGGGTCCTTTTTCTCTCATGCTTCTTTCAACATCTGGTCTTAATTTTCATTTCTTGACAGTCTGACTATGATGTGAAGAAGCATGATTTTCTTTTTTAAAAAATTAATTTTATTGGTACATTTTAGGTATACAATATAATGACATTCATCATTGGACATTTGCACCTTTACATCATCTCTCTTGGTTCTTATTTTTCCCCATTCCCCTACCATCCCTCCCTATTTACAAAGACTTTGTTTTCATTTTCTCATATTAATTCCATTCCCTTCTTTCCTTTCCTCTACCCGCCCCCACTTCCCTTTTGCCCCTTTTCTTCCTATTTCACATTATCTATTATACCTTTTAGTCCTTATTTACACTTTCTGTTTCTCACACTAGACAAATTATTCAGTATTTACACATGTGTGTCCTGTGTATTTCACTTAAGAGTGTCACCTCAATGTGCATCCATTTAGCTATAAATGTCTCTAGTTTCTCATTTTTTATCGCTGAGTAGTAATCCATTTTATTAAAAAATCCACATTTTCTTTATCCAGTCTGTAGTTGAAGGGCAATTGGGCTGCTTCCAAATTTTAGCTATTACAAACTGCACTACTATGAACATGGATGTACATATATCACTGTGGTATGATTCTTTTAATTCTTTTGAGAAGATACCCAGCAGGGGAATAGCTTGGTCAACTGGGACTTCCAGTCCTAGTTCTTTGAGGTATCTCCATACTGATTTCCACAGTGGTTGCACCAGTCTACACTCCCACCAGCAATGGAACAGGGTTCCTCCTTCCCCACAGCCCGGCCAACATTTGTTATTGGTTGATTTCATGATAGCCATTCTTTCTGGGGTGAGGTGGAATCTCAGCATTGTTTTCATTTGCATCTCTCATATGACCAGTGGTGTTGAACATTTTTTTCATATGTTTATTTGCTATTTCTACTTCTTTGCCTGAGAAATGTCTATTCATTTCAGATGCCCATTTTTGGATTGGTTCTTTAAATGTGGGAGGTCTGATTTTTTTAAGTTCTTTATAGATTCGAGATAGTAGACCTTTGTCTGAGGAACAGCAGGTGAAATTATTTTTCCCACATTGTGGGTTGTCTCTTCACACTGCTGGTGGCTTCTCTTGCTGTGCAGAAGCTTTCTAATAAGAAGAGATCCCGCTTGTTGATTGTTTGTGCTAGTTCACAGGCAACTGCGGTTTTGTTCATAAAATCTTTTCCTACACCAATGTCTTCAAGAGTTCTACCTAACCTCTGTTCCAGCTGGTTCAGTGTTTTTGTTTTAATATTTAGATCTTTAATCCATTTCAATTTTAGTTCAGTGTATGGTGAGAGATATAGGTCTAGTTTTAATCTTTGGCAAGTTGAAACCCCATTTTCCCAGCACCATTCATTGAAGAGGCGATCTCTCCTCCAGTGAGGGTGTTTGGGTCCTTTGTCGAAGATGAGACGACTGAGTGTGTCTGGAGTTGTTTCTGCATCTTCTAATCTGTTCCACTGGTCCTAGTAGTAGCTTTGTAGTATAGTTTCAAGTTGGGGATTGTGATGCCCCCTTGCCATGTCTCTGCTGCCTAGAATTGCTTTTGCTATTCTGGGTCTCTTCTTGTTCCCAGTGAATTTTTGGATTGTTTTCTCAAAGTCCATGAAGTATGCGGTTGGAATTTCAATTGGGATTGCACTGACTCTATATAGAAGTTTTGGAAGCATGAGCATTTTCACTATGTTGATTCTTCTTACCCAGGAGCAAGGGATGTCTTTTCATTTTCTGATATCATCTTCAATATCTCTTTCTAGAGTGCTATAGTTTTCAGAGTACAGGTCTTTGATTTCTTTTGTTGGGTTGACTCCCAGGTATTTCAGTGTTTTGGAAGCTATTGTGAAAGGAATTGTTTCCCTATTTCTCTCTCAGTGAGTCTGTTGTTCAGATAAAGGAAAGCTATTGATTTTTGTGTGTTGACCTTGTATCCAGCTACTTTACTGAATTTGGTCTAGAAGACTTTTGGTGGAGTTCTTGGGGTCTTCTATGTACAGTAACATGTCATCTGTAAATAATGACAATTTGACTTCTTCATTTCCTATCTCTATTCCTTTTGTTTTTTTCTTTTGTCTAATTGCTGTGGCTAATGTTTCCAAAACTATATTGAACAGGAGTGGTGATAGTGAACATCCTTGTCTTGTTCCTGATTTTAGTGTGAAGGATTTCAGCTTTTGACCACTTACTATGATATCTGCTGTTTCATAGATGGCTTTTATCAGATTGAGGTAGAGACCATCTAGTCCAATTTTTATAGGGTTTTTATCATGAATGCATGTTGGATTTTGTCAAATGCTTTTTCTGCATCTATTGAAATGATCATATGGTTTTGTCCTTGGCTCTGTTGATATAGTGTATTACATGGATTGATTTGCGTATCTTGAACCATCCCTGCATCCCTGGGATGAATCCCACTTGATCAGGGTGTATGATCTTCTTGATGATCTTCTGCATTCTGTTTGCCATTATCTTATTAAGGAATTTTGCATCTATGTTCATTAGTGTGATTGGCCTGTAGTTCTCTTTTTCAGTTGGGTCTTTCTCTGCTTGGGGATCAAGGTGATGCTTGCTTCCAGGAATGAATTTGGGAGTATTGCTTCCCTTTCAATTTCATTGAAGAGTTTAAACAGTAGTGGCAGTAGTTCCTCTCTAAATGTCTTCTAGAATTCAGCAGTGAAGCCATCAGGACCTGGGCTTTTCTTAGTTGGTAAGTTTTTAATTACATTTTCAATTTCATTGATTGACATTGGGTCATTTAGAATTTTTTAGATCTTCTTCGTTCAACTTTGGTAACTCATATGTATCTAGGAATCTATCCATTTCTTCTGTGTATTCCATCTTATTGACGTATGGGTTCTCGGAGTAGGTATTGATGGTCCTCTGGATTTCTGCTGGGTCCATTGCAATTTCATCCTTTTCATTCCTAATTCCGTGAATTTGGGCCTTTTCTTTCCTTGTTTTGATAAGGTTGGCTAAGGGTTTGTCAGTTTTTTTATTCTTTCAAAGAACCAACTTTTGGCTTCATTGATTTTTTTTTTGTATCATTCTCTTAGTCTCCATTGCATTGTCCATTGCATTGATTTCTGCGCTGATCTTTATAATTTCCTCCCTTGTATGAGTTTGTCCTGGTCTTCTTTTTCTAGAAGCTTGAGGTTCAGCATCAGGTTGTTTAATTGGGCTCGTTCTGTTTTCCTAATATGAGTATTCACTGCCATGAATTTCCTTCATAAGATAGCTTTCATTGTGTCCCATAGATTCTGATATGTTGTATTACCATTGTCATTTAATTGAAGGAACTGTCTGATTTCTTCTTTAATTTTCTCTGTGACCCATTGGGTATTCAGAAGTGTGTTGTTCAATTTCCATGTGTTTATGAAGTTTTTGTGCTTTCTTTTGCTATTGATCTCCAATTTCATCGCACTATGGTCTGATAATATACAGGGGATAACTTCAATTCCTTTGCACTTACCTAAATATGTTCAGTGAGCGAGTCTGTGGTCTATTTTGGAGAATGACCAGTGTGCATCTGGAAAGAATGTGTATTCTGATTTTGTATGGTGGAACACTCTGTAATCATCTGTTAAGTTCATTTGTTTAAGAGTTTGATTGAGTTCTAGTATTTCGTTGCTTATTTTTCATCTAGTTGATCTATCTATTTGTGACAGTCTGGTATTGAGGTCCCCTGCTACTATTGTATTAGTGCTTATTTGATTTTTCATGTCCATTAGTGTTTGTTTTATATAGTTGGGCACACTAGTGTTTGGTGCACATATGTTTATCATTGCCATCTCTTCCTCTTGAATTGTTCCCTTTACAAGGATGTAGTGTCCTTCTTTGTCTCTCTTAATCAGTGTTGGTTTGAAATCCACTTGATGTGCAAAGAGGATAGCTACTCCTGCTTTTTTTCAGGTTCCTGTCACATGGAGTATTGTTTTCCACCCTTTAGCTTTCAGTCTATGAGTTTCTTTTTGAATTAAGTGTGTTTCATGTATGCAGCATATTGTTGGATCTTGCTTCCAGTCTACTTGTTTTGATTGGTGAATTGAGACCATTAACAGTGGTGGTTATAACTGATACATATTGACCTTTCATTGTTGTGACTTTTTCTTTTTGTTGGATTCTCCCCCTTTGCATTTAATTTCTTGTTGTGCCTGATGGATTCATTTTGCTGGGCTTCCTGGTGTTGTGATCCTTATTGTCTTTTCCTAGGATATCGTCTAAAATTTTTTGGAGTGCTGGTTTGGTATTCATGAAGTTCTTAAGGTGCTCTTTGTCATGAAAGTATCTTATTTCTCCATGAATTTTGAAAGATAGTTTTGCAGGGTACATCAATCTGGGTTGGAGGCTGTTTTCCATTAGGGCTTGCAATACATCACTCCAAGCTCTTCTTGCCTTGAGGGTTTGCATTGAGAAGTCTGCTGTGATTCTGATGGGCTTTCCTTTGTATGTGATTTGTTTCTTTTCTCTAATTGCTTGTAGAATTTTGTTCTTCTGTTGAGTTTCTGGGATCCTAACTATTATATGCCTATGTGTAGATTTTTTTTGATCCAGGCTAGATGGAGTCCTATATGCCTCACTTATCTGTATGTGAAGTTCTTTTCCCCTCCTTGGGAAGTTTTCTGCCATCAAATGTCATCCACACTCTCTCCTGTTTCTTCATTGACTCTGATCAGTCTTATGTTATTCTTCTTTGCATTGTCTAGTAGCTGCTGGATTGATTTCTTGTGGTCTCTTACAATTTTAAAGGAATTTTTCTTTTCCTGGACACTAATTGCAATCTTATCTCCTATATCTGAAATTCTGTCCTCACATTGGTTCATTCTGCTGCATAGAATTTTGATGGAGTTTTTAATCTGGAAATCTGTTTGCATCTGTTTTATGGATTCCATTTGTTTCCTATGTTGGGATTCCATCATGTTCCTCAGCTCCTCCATTTTTTTATCTGTGTCCTCTCTAAATTTATTATTCATTTCTTGCATTATGGTCACAATCTCTGCTGTTATCTGAGAAATTATTTCTGATTTAATTTTTTCCAAATCCTCTTTCATTGCCAGTTCAGGGAGTCCAGGTGGTTGAGTATCAGATTTTTCCATTTTGTTTCCTTTTGGGGTTGCTTTAGGTGATCTGGAAGTCTGGTTTTGAGAATTTTTTAGGTGTCTTTTCATTTCAACAGGGGGTGGGGTTGGGGGTTTGTTTTCCTGGTACCCATGAAGCTCACCTCCTTGGCACTGCAGATGGTGGTAGAGTAGCCTGGAAGGTTCACCTCCTGTGCATTGGAGCAGTTCTGCTCCTCTGCACTGGGGGCAGTGGTAAGGCAGCCCAGAAGGTTCAACTCCTCTGCACTGGGGGCAGCTGTGCTCCTTGGGGCTGGGGGTCAAGCATGGTTTTCTTTGCATTAGAGGAAATCCTGAGTCAGCCTGGCTGTTGTTGGGCTGGGCATGGTCTTTGTAACAGCTTTGGTTTCCCCTGTTTTACCACTGGCACTGAGGGTTTTGAGAGTGGCACCCACCACAACTTTCCCTAGATTATGCTGAAGTCTGAGCTTTAGTGCTGAAATCTGAGCTTTAGTGAGAGTCAGGGGTCTGAAACCTGGGCCACCTCATGCAGAAACTGGGGTCCTCCATATACTTCAGAGCAGAGCACCCAGGACTCCTGATGCTCTGGGCTGGGGTCCTCTTTGCCCCTGAGTCCATACTTGTTTTCTGTATTCCTTAGCCATGCTGTCCTCTGCAAACCTTGGAAGGCCTTGACCTTGACATCTTTGGAAGGGGGTCTCTCCATTCCCTGCCCTGCCCTGCCTCATCCTCAGTTTTCCTTAGAGGAAATACAGGGTTTTAGCCAAGAGACTCTGAGCCATTCACAGCTGAGAGCCTGAAGGGCCTTTGATGCACTTCTCTCAGCCCCTCCCACCACCCCACATGACTAGTGTTGGAGGACTCAAGAGAGGCTCTGCTTGCCTTAGCAGGCATCTTTGTCAACTTCCATTCCCTGTCCCTCATCATTGGTATTCATGGAGACCCATGATTGAAATTTTTCAGGTGACTACAATTCCACTCTGCTAAGTTCCATTCTCTCATGCTAGCACAATGAGACTAGTAAAAGGATAGCGATAGATAGGTAGATAGATATAGAGATACAGAGGTAGAGATATATAGCTATGCCAAAGAAGGAAGCAGCCATGGAGTTTTTCTTAGTTTTATGAGATGTTTGGTACTTTATAGAACTTAGTTCATTTAGGTTTCTTTTAAAGATTTTTCTTTAATTAAATTTTTATTTTGAGATAATTTTAGGTTTACATGTAGTTGTAAGAAATAATACAGAGAGTTCCATAGCTTTATTTTTACAGTGAAGTTCACAATTCATTTTGTGTTAATTGTATATAGGGTAAGAAATTGAGGTTGAAGCTTTATGTTTTGGGCTTGCTGTTGGTTAGTTTTTGTTTATGGATGTCCAACTGCTCCAGAACTACTTGTTGAAAAGACTGTTCTCCCTGCTGCCAAAATGCTTTTACATTCCATCTTGCTCCAGAAAGAATGGCTAACATCAAGAAATCAACCAATAGCAAATGCTGGCAGGGCTGTGGGGAAAAAGGAACACTTCTCCACTGTTGGTGGTAGTGTAGACTGGTGCGACCACTGTGGAAATCAGTGTGGAGATTCCTCAAAAACCTAAATCTAGAGGTTCTATTTGACCCAGCTATTCCCTTTCTTGGTATCTTCCTAAAAGAATTAAAAGCATCATACCACAGTGATATATGCACACCCATGTTTGTAGTGGCCCAGTTTGTAATGGCTAAATCTTGGGAACAGCCCAAATGCCCACAAACCAAACAATGGATAAAGAAAATGTGTTTTTGTTATACAATGGAGTACTACTCTGCCATAAAGAAGGATAATATTAAGACATTACTAGATAAATGGATGCACCTTGATACCATACTCTTCAGTGAAATAAATTGGCCACATATTTAAATGCCACATTGTTTCTCTGGTGTAAGAAACTAAAAGGGTAAATAAGGACTAAAATGTGTAATAAATTTTGTGAAATAGGAAGAAAATGTTCAAATGGGAAGGGGAACAAGGGGCGGGGAGGGGAAAGGAAGGAATAGAAAAGAAGAAAGTGAATAGAAGGAAAAATGGAAACAAAGCTTTTGTAAATAAGGAAGGAAAGAGAGGTTGAAGGGAGGGGAAGGAAATGAGAAAAAAAAGAATCAGACATATCAGGTATAGGTACAGATTTCCTATGATGAATGTTATTATGTATATCTAAAATGTACCAATAAAATTAATTTTAAAAAAATGCTTTTGCACCTCTGTTAAAAATCAGTTGGTTATATCACCAATGGCACGTTGGTTATTAAAGAATTGGCATTATTTTTTTCTTTGAATGTTTGATGGGATCAATGATCGAAGCCACAAAGTCCTGCCTTAGCTTTTATTAGTGGGGACATATTAAATTATCAATCCAATTTTTTTACTTAAAGGTCTATTTAGATATATTTTTATGGAGTCTATTTGATAAATTGTCATTTTGTAGGAATTTGTCCATTTTCTGTAAATTGTCAAATTTTGCTTGCATCATGTTGTTCATAGTATTTCTTCATAATCCTTTTGGTTTCCAAGTGGACAATAGTGATACACAATATTTCACACACACGCACATCCATCCTTTTGTGATCTGAAGATCCTACCCTTTCTTTGCTGTTTATCTATCTAAAGATATCACAGTGTTATTGTTCATCTCAAAGACCCAAATTTTTATTTAATTCAATTTTTTTGTTATTGTTTCTAGTCCATTGATTTCTTCTCTAATCTGCATTATTTCTTTCCTTTTTTGCCTTCAGTTAAATTTCCTTTCCTTTCCCTCTCATGTTTTTAAAGTAAAAGTTTAAGATTACTCCTATGGAATCTTCTTTCCTTTCTAATATTGAAAGCTATAATTTTCATGTAACACCACTTTGCCTGCATTCTTTAAATTTTGATATGGATTGTTGTTTATTTTATCAAGTTCAAAATTCTAATTTCTCTTCTAATTTCTTTTTTGGCATATAAATTATTTATAATTAGGATGTTAACTTCCAAATATTTGTAGATTTCCAAATTTTCCATCTGTTATTGATTTCTAGCTTATTTTTATGGTGGCAGAGTACTTTTTTTATTATTTCAAATCTTTTGAATTTATTAAGACTCATTTTATGGCTACATATGGTCAATATTGGAGAGCACTTGAGGCAGGCTTGAGAAGACTATTTACTCTGCTGTTACTGGGTTTAGGATTTTATACACGTCTGTTGGGATGAGTCCTGGATAACAGTGTGGTTCAAGTGTTCTATATCCGTGTCAGTGTGATTTCTGTTGCTGTAACAAAATATGGGAAGCTTGGTACTTTTCAAAAAGTTTATTTAGCTCACAGTTTAGAAGGTTGAAGGTTCAAGACCAAGCAACCTTGTCGGTCCAGACTATCCTGACCTGCACTCTCGAAAACTAGCTCCACAAGATTAGCGTGATTCCTTCTGCAGGTAGCACTCCCAGTGACCTATTACCTCACAGCCTTTTAAAGGCTCCATAACTTTGCCACATTGAGGACCAGGACATTACCCATTAGGGGACACATTCAAACCACAGCAATGAGTTTGCTAATTTTATGCATAGTTTTTCTACCAACTATTGAGAGTACTGACATCTCCAACTATTATTGTTGATATGTCTCTGTCTTTATTCAATTCTGTCATTTTTTTGCTTAATGTATTTCAGGGCTCAGTGCTTATGTGCATAATACTTATATTACATCTTATGTTGAAGTGACTCTTTTAATAATACTAAATGGGATATCTACAAAGATGGTGGAATGGTGAGCAGCAGAGAAACAGCCTCTCTGATATTTGGAATCCAGACACTGGAATATAGTAACATGAGGAAGAGGAAGAGGAGGGAAATGGGTCCTGAGGACTCAGAAAGGATCTGAAGTGAGAATTAGAGCCCTCTGGCCAGCACCCAGAAGGAAGCTCCCCCACCGCCATCCCAAGCTGCCAGATCAGAGAAGCTGAGCCAGTTCTAGCACCCAGAAGGAAGCTCCCCAGCCGCCATCCCAGGCTTCTAGGGCAGAGAAAGTGAGCCAGTACCAGAACCCGGAAGGAAGCTCCCCCACCGCCATCCCAGGCTCCTAGAGCAGAGAAGGTGAACTGTGTGGGCGCCAGAAGCACCTCCCGCTGTGGAAATGAGAAGACACATAAACAAGCCTCAAAAAAAGACTTCTGGATCACCTACAGCAACCCCAAAGGGAAATGAGATGAAACAATCTGATACTCAACAACCTGGACTCTCTGAACTGGCAACAAAAGAGGATCTGGGAAAAATGAAATCAGAAATGATTACTCAGATAACAGCAAAGATTTTGCTCATGGTGCAAAACAAGATTAATGAATCTAGAGAGGACACAGATAAAAAAAATAGAGGATCTGAGGAACATGATGGAATCCCAACATAGGAAACAAATTAAAACAGATGCAAACAGATTTCCAGGAGATTAAAAACTCCATTGAAAGTCTGTGCAGCAGAATGAACCAATGTGAGGATAGAATTTCAGACAGAAGAAAAGATTGCAATTAGTGATCAGGAAAAGAAAAATTGCTTTAAAATTGTAAGGGAACACGAGAAATCAATCCAGCAGCTGCTTGACAATGCAAAGAAGAATAACACATGACTGACTAGAGTCAAGGAAAAAACAGGAGAGAGTCCAGATGACATAAAAAAACTGTTCACAGAAGTGATGGCAGAAAACTTCCCAAGGAGGGGAAAAGAACTTGACATACAGATAAGTGAGGCATATAGGACTCCATCTAGCCTGGATCAAAAAAAATCTACACATAGGCATATAATAGTTAGGATTCCAGAAACCCAACAGAAGAACAAAATTCTACAAGCAGTGAGAGAAAAGAAACAAATCACATACAAAGGAAAGCCCATCAGAATCACAGCAGACTTCTCAATGCAAACCCTCAAGGCAAGAAGAGCTTGCAGTGATGTATTTCAAGCCCTAAAGGACAACAGCCTCCATCCCAGAATGATGTACCCTGCAAAACTATCTTTCAAAATTCATGGAGAAATAAGATACTTTCATGATAAAGAGCACCTCAGGAACTTCATGAATACCAAACCAGCACTCCAAAAAATTTTAGACAATATTCTAGGAAAAGACAATGAGGATCACAACCCCAGGAAACCCAGCAGAATGAATCCATTGGGCGTGACAAATTAAATGTAAAGGGGGAGAATCCAACAAAAGGAAAAAGTCATGACAAGGCTTTTAAAACTTTTAACTTCATCTCCCTAATGAGTGTATAATTCAATCTTGCTATTGTACTGATTAGTATTTTTCTGATTCTAGAGTTGCACACCTTTCCTTGTGCTTTACTGGCTATTTATCATCTTCTTATGTCTACTTTTTAAATGGGTTGTCTATTAATGAGCTCTAAGAATTCTTTATATATTCTGGTCATAGGTTATATGCATTGTAAATATGATCTGTTTAAGGACTACTTTTCATTTTAATGATGTCGTTTAAAGTTCTAAATTTTGATGGAATCTCATTTATCAATTTTTTTCTTTTATACATCATGTCTTTTGTATACTAGGTAGTTCTTGCCTACCCTGAATTCATAAACATTTTCCCTTATAATTTCTTCGTAAAGTTTTATACTTTTAGGCTTTCATATTTAGGTTCATAGATCCCTTCAAGTTATTTTTATGTATGGAAATAAAGGGTTGAGGTTAATTTTTTATGTACGGATACCAGGTGTTCTAGTGCCATTTGCTGAAAACACTGTCTTTTCCTTGGCTCTTGAATTGAGTTTATATTCTATAAAATGCTAATGGTAAATAATCTTTCAAAACTCAGTGGACCATATATGTGTGGTTCTATTTCTAGATTCTCTGTTTTATTCCAATGATCTATATGTCTTTCTTTACACCAACACTGCCTTGATTATTGTAGCTTTAGAAGAAGTCTTAAAATTAGGTACTAAACATCTTCCAACACTGTTTTTTTGTTGTTGCTTTTTTTTTAACTTTTCTAGGTCCTTTGTGCTCCTACATAACTTTTAAATTTCAATATCCAATTCTTCATTTATAGCAAGTATACACAGACCTGAGTTTTTATATATACCTTGTGTTTTCTAATCCTGCTAAATTCAAATACAAGTTCTAGGGGCTTCTAGAGATTTCTTAGTATTTTCTCTGTAGATGATCATTTCATCTACATATAAAGATTTTGCTTCTACCTTGCCAATCCTATCCTAATTGTGTCATTTTATTGACAGACTATTTTGGTGGGGCCTAGGTTTCAAAGTTTAATGGACAGATAAAGAGTAAGCATATCTGCCCTTGTTCCCAACCTTAAGGAGAAAGCATTGTATCTTCTCCATTCATATAAGGTGTTCTCACTGGAAGTATGGAGTACATGTCTTTAATCTGTTGAGAAGGTTCTGTTCTACTTCTAGTCTCCTGATAGCTTTTACCATGAACAGCTGTAGAATTTAGTCCAATACTTTTTCTCCAACTAGTGACAGGATCATATGGCTTTTTCCTTTCCTCTGTTAAAATGATGACTTTTGGGGGTGGATCTTCCAATGCTGAACCAACACGGCTATCCCTATAATAAAACCACTTTCTACATACTGCCAGATCTGACCTCTAATAGTTTGTTTTGTTAAACAAATTTCTATCTATGTTCATACTGTTTTCTTCTATTATCTTTATCAAGTTTTAGGATTAGCACAATGTTGATTTCCTAAAATGATGAGAGAAGTGTTCCTTCTTTTTTCTGCTTCAATTGTTTGATATAATTTATAGTTAAAATGTATATGAGCCTGCTGTTGTCATATAGGTAGGTTTTCAAGCTAGGAATATACTTTCTTTAATAGGCGCTATTCAAATTTTATATTTCCTCCAGAGTTAGTTTCATTAATTTGTCTTCCAAGGTACTTCTTAGAAGTTGTCAAATTTATTTCAAAACAGATTTTTGAAATATGCTTTCTATATCCTTTTAAATTCTGTAAAATCTGTGATAATGTCTCCTAGGTCTTGATATTGTAATTTAAAAAATGTATAATTGATATTGTGTAACAGGAAGAAAAGTTCTAAAGGATCAGGGGAAGTGGGAGGGGTAGGGGAAAGGAAAAAAGGGAAAAGAAAAAATATGAGAAAAGGAAAACAATGGAAACAAATTCTTTGCAAATAGGGAAGGGAGGGCAGGGGAAGGGGAAAAATAAAAGAACCAAGATACTCATGTAATGGTATAAGATCCCAGTGATGTTTGTAACTGTATTTTATACCTAAAATGTACCAATAAGCTTAATGGGAAAAAAAAAGAATTGGCGCCCTCTGGGAGAGCAAAGAAAGGGACTATGACAGAAGAAGCGGGAGGTGGCAAGTGGTGCTTTCTACCTGAGCCCCAGCTCTCAGTGTAAGAGCAGCAGCTGGAATCATCAGAGGCATAGTGACTACTGACATCCCTAGAGGCCTCCACAAAAAAATGCACCAGTGTAGTGGAGCAGTAGATGCCTCAGACTTCAGTGGCTGACTGAGACTGCTTGAGTCATAATACTATAGGGAAATGTGAGAGAACCAGGGGCTAGGCAGCAAGTTCTTTTCCTCAATAAATTGAGGAGGCAGGATCTTGCAACAGACTCAAAACTCAAAAGCCAGCTATACCTGGAAGACATTTCTGACTAGTCATTTCCTAGGGGATCCTGATACAAGCAATAAGATATCTACCATAAACAATTTACAAGCATCGACACAGAAACTAAACTAAAAAAAAAGAAGAAAATGAGAAAACACAGAAGCAAGATGAAACTCCATACTTCCAGCTCACCAACAACAACCCAGGGGGCAAAGAGATGGAACAATTTGAAAGACACACACCTGGAGTGGTAACAGCAGAAGAAATAAAGCACATGAATGAGGCTCTAGAAAAAAATCAAATCAAAAATAATTTCTCAGACAAGTAAAGAGATGGTGACCATAATGAAAGACATAGCTGGTGACTATGGAGCAGGTACAGATGAAAAAGAGGAGCTTAAAAAAGTGGTGGAAACCACAAATGCCCAACATAGCAAAGAAATGGTATCTACGAAACAAAATCAAACAGGCACCCAGGAAATTTAAAATTCCATTGAAATTATATTCAGCAGAATAAGCCAATATGAGGACAGAATATCAGATATAGAACATAGGATTGTTGTTAGCAATCAAGAAAAGAAAGATTTCTTAAAAATAACAAGGGGCCATGAAAAATCAATCCAACAACTGCTAGATGATGCAAAGAATAACATAAGATTCATCACAGTCAATGAAAAAGCAGAAGATACACAAGTGACATAAACAAAATCTGTTCACAGAAGCAATGGCAGAAAATTTCCCAAGCATGGAAAAAGAATTTGACATACAGATAAATGAGGCACATAGAACTCCAATTAGCCATGATTTTAAAAAAAATCTACCTCAAGGCATATAATAGTCAGGATTCCAAAATTTCAATACAAGAACAGAATATTAGAAGCTGTTAGAGAAAAGAAACAAATCACCTATAAAGGAAAGCCTATCAGAATTACAGCAAACTTCACAACACAAACCTTTAAGTAAAGGAGAGCTTGGAGTGAAGTATTTCAAGCCTCAAAAGAAAACAATCATCCCACAAAATTATATTTCAAAATTGATGGAGAAATAAGATACTTCCATGACAAAGAACACATGAAGAAATTCATGACCACCAAACCAGCATTCCAAAATGTTCGGAAGGACATTCTAGAAAGAGATAATAAAGACTACAACTACATGAACCCCAATAAAATGAACCCACTAGGCAAGGCAAATAATTAAACAGAGGGGAAAGAAAGATAACTAACAAGAGGAAAATAACATAACAAGGATAAGTCAATATGTATCAGTTATAACCATCAATGTAAATGGTCTCAATTCACTAATCAGGAGAAACAGACTAGTAGAATAGATCAAGAAACAAGATCCAACAATTTGCTGCATACAAGAAATACATTTAATTCAAAAAGAAATTCATAGACTGAAAGTCAAAGGATGGAAAACAATACTGCATCCAAGAGGAACCTGGAAAAAAGCAGGGGTAGGTATTCTATTGGCAGGCAAAGTGGATTTCAAGCCCAGACCGATCCAGAGAGACAAAGAAGGTCAGTACATCCTTATTAAAGGAACAATCCAAGAGGAAGGGATAATAATAATAAATATATATGCACCAAATACCAGCACACCCAACTATATAAAACAAATATTAATGGATGTGAAATTTTAAATAAGCACTAACACATTTGTAATGGGGGACCTTAATGCCCCACTGTCACAAATAAATGGATCAACTAGATGAAAAAAATGAACAAAGAAATATCAGAACTGAAACAAATTTTTGAACAAATGGACTTAAACAGATGTCTATAGAGTGTTCCCTCCCACAACATCAGAGTACATACTCTTCTCAGCTGCACATGGGATGTTCTCCAAAATGGACCATACAATAGCTCATAGAACATGCTTAAATAAATACAAAGCAATTGAAATTATCCCATGCATATTATCAGACCATAGTGCAGTGAAATTGGAATCAATGACAAGGGAAACCACAAAAACTTCATAAATGCATGGAAAGTAATTAACACCCTACTGAACAACCAATGGGTCACAGATGAAATTAAAGAAGGAATTAGTTTCTACAACTGAACAATAATGCTGATACAACATACCAGAACTTATGGGACACAATGAAAGCAGTCCTATGAGGGAAATTTATAACAATAAACTCCCACATCAGACAAACAGAATAAACTCAAATAAATGATCTTAGGTTGAACCTCAAACTTCTAGAAGAAGAAGAGCAATTCAAACCCAAAGCTTGTATAAAGGAGGAAATTATAAAGATTAGAGTAGAAATTAATGCAATTGAGACAGAAAACAATGCAAAGAATCAAGGAATTGAAGAGATATTTCTTTAAAAGATTAAATAAGATTGACAAACTCTTAGCCAACTTTATCAATAAATGGAAAGAAAAGATTCAAATCCATGCAATTAAGAATGAAAAGAGTGACACCCACCAGCCACCAGCTTAGCCACCCAGGAAGAGCGGTTGTGGGCTGATGGCGCCCTTCTCAGTCTGGCTCGCTCTGCCCACTTGTGACCAGGAGATGATGAGGACCCCCCGGGCATGCCCACCAGACAACAGCTTAGCTGCTCAAGCGCCTGCAACAATAGCTCCTCCCCCGCCAGCCTCATGCCTCTTGGCTGTGCAGCTAATTGGTTCCACAGTACAGAGCCACAGGGGGGCATAAAGGCCATTGTCCTGAGCTGCAGAAGTGAACAACAGAGAGAGGGCCTCTCTCAGGCTCCCTGAAGAAAACTGAAGCCCACTGGAAAAGTGAAGAGAATCTCTGCAATAAAGGCACACCAGACCACTCTACTTGGTAAGTTGGAGGGATCATCACCTCACATCGGAACCTGGACTATCTTCAGGGGAAAGGCAGCTGAAACCTGCAACAGAACCTGGCAGAGTTCAACCCTGCAGGAAGACAGGGAGCTCAACTTGGGACTTGCAGCCAGAAATCTGCCTGACTCTCACAGGTCTGAGAATGGCTTACTGAGACTCAATGACTTATAACTGCACACTGCTGCCCACATTGTCTATTGTGAAAGCAGAGTCATACCCTGCAGGAGGCCTTTCATTTTTATCTTTTAATTGTTATTTTTAAAATTGTCACTATTTTTTTGCTCTTGTTTTTAATTTTTTTCTTCTTTGCTACTTCTTTTAAAATTTTAATTTTTCTTTTTTTCTTTCTTTTCTCCTCTCTCTCTCTCTCTCTCTCTCTCTCTCTCTCTCTCTCCCTTGCTCCCTTGCTGTCTCAATTGTTCTTCATCTCCCTTTGTGTTCCTGTTCTGGCCCTAATTTGGATTTCTTCTTCATTTGTCTTTTCTTCTCTTTTCTTCTCTTGCTTGTGCCCTCTGGCCTCAATGCTAACCTTCCCCTATTCTACTACTTACCTATTCCTCCCTCCCCAACTCCTTCTAACTCCCCATACTAAAACGTAAAGTTGCTATATTGAAGAGTTTATTCACTATAAACATATGTTGGGTTGGTCCTTGATTTTGATTTAATTCACACAGTTAAAGGTGATAGATTAATAACTACCACAAATTGTCATTTTCTAAGAGGTACTTGAAGCTACTGTGTTGCTGATTGTATCACTCGGGCTAAGATGTTCTGATTGATCTAATCAGTTGTCCTTCCTGGTATAATGAAAATGAGATAGCCTTAGAGCCATTACAGACTCAAAACCTAAAGACCAGCTATATCTGGAAGACACCTCTGAGAACCAATCATTCCATAAGGGTTCTAAATACATCAACAAAGATACTTACAATAAGCAACTTCAAAGTATCAACCCAGGAACTAAACCAAGGACTGTACCAAAAAAAAAAATGAGAAGACATTTCAGTAAGGCACAAACTCAGACTTCTACACCACAAAAGGCAAATTCTGGGGGAAACGAGGTGGAAAAGTCTGATAATCAACCACCTGGACACCCTGAACTGATAGCACAGGAAGTAACAAAACAGATGAATGAGGCTTTAGAAAAATTCAAAGCAGAAATAATTTCCCAGATAACTACAGAGATGGTGAGCAGAGTGAAAGACATGATTAGAGACTCTAGAACAGAAACAGATAAAAAATAGATGAGCTCAGAAACATGCTGGAAGCCATGAATGCCCAGCATAAGAAAGAAATGGAAACCATGATCGCTCAACATAAGAAAGAAATGGCATCCATGAAACCAATTCAAAGAGATATTCAGAAGACTAAAATCTCCATTGAAAGCATGCAGAGCAGATTAAGGGAATCTGAAGATAGAATATCAGATATGGAAGACAGGATTGCAGTTAAGGACCATGACAACAGAGACTTCTTCAAAATAGTAAGAGACCACAAGAAATCAATCCAGCAGCTGCAAGATGATGCAAAGAATAACATATGACTGATAGGAGTCCATGAGAAAACAGGAGAAAGTACAACTGACATAAAAAAAACTGTTCACAGAAGTAATAGTAGAAAACTTCCCAGACAGAGGTGGAGAACTGGACATACAGACATATATGGCATATAGAACTCAAACTAGCCATGATCAAAAAGAATCTACACATAGACATATAATACTCAAGATCCCAGAAACCCAACAGAAGAACAAAATCCTACAGGCAGTTAGAGAAAAGAAACAAATCACCTATAAAAGAAAGCCCATCAGAATCACGGAAGATTTTTCAAAACAAACCCTCAAGTCAAGGAGAGCCTGGAGTCAAGTATTTCAAGCCCTAAAAGAAAATAACTTCCAACCTAGACTGTTGTACCCTGCAAAATTATCTTTCAAAATCAGTGGGGAAATTAGATACTTTCATGACAAAGAACACCTGAGAAATTTCATGAATACCAAACCAGCACTCCAAACAATAATAGTAAGCAATATCCTAGAAAAAGGCAATGAAAAATTCCATGAGCCCCAACAGAGGGAAGCCATCAGGCAAGGTAAGAAACTACAGTGAAAGGGGGGAAAAATAAGAAATAAAAGAGCCAACAAGAGCAAAACATCATGACAAGGATGAGTCCATATCTATCTATTATAACTATGAATGTTAATGGCCTCAATTCACCAATTAAAAGAAATAGACCAACAGAATGGATTAAGAAGCAAAATCCAGCAATATGCTGTATACAAGAAACACACCTAACTCAAAAAGAAATTCATAGACTGAAAGTTAAAGGATGGAAAATAGTTCTCCATGCAACAGGAACCAAGAAAAAAGCAGGGGTAGAAATCTTATTTACAGACAAAGTAGATTTCAAACCAAATCTAACTAAGAGAGACAGAGATGGTCACTACATTCTTGTGAAGGGAACAAACCAAGAAGAAGAGATGACAACCCTAAATATATATGCACCAAATACGAATGCCCCCAACTATACAAAACAAATATTAATGGACATGAAAAACCAAATAAGCTCTAATACAATTGTAGTGGGGGACCTCAATACCCCATTATCACAAATAGACAGATCATCCAGACAACAAATTAACAATGAAATTCTAGAACTGAACCAAGTTATTGAACAAAAGGACTTAATAGACATTTGCAGAGTGTTCCACCCCACAAAATCAGAATACACATTCTTTTTGGCTGCACACAGGTCATTCTCCAAAATAGACCACATGCTAGCTCATAGGATACATCTAAGTAAATGTAAAAGAATTGAAGTTACACCCTGTATATTATCAGACCATAGTGCAATAAAATTGGAGATCAATAACATAAGAAACTGCAAAACTCCCCAAAACACATGAAAATTGTATAACACCCTCCTGAACAACCAATGGATCACAAAGGAAATTAAAGAAAAAATTGGACAGTTTCTACAAGTAAATGATAATGCCAGTACAACATACAGGAATCTATGAGACACAATGAAAGCAGTTCTATGCAGGAAATTCATAGCAGTCAATGCCCTTATTAGGAAAACAGAGAGCTCAAATAACCAATCTAATGCAGAACCTCAAGCACCTAGAAAAAGAAGAGCATAACAAACCCAAAGCTCATACAAGAGAGGAAATTATAAAGATCAGATCAGAAATCAATGCAATGGAGATTAAGAGAATGATACAAAAAATTAATGAATCAAAGAGTTTGTTTTTCAAAAGAATAAATAAAATTGATAAACCTTTAGCCAACTTTTTAAAAAAAGGAAAGAAAAGGCTCAAATCATGCAATTAAGAACAAAAAAGGTGAAGTCACAACAGACCCAGCAGAAATCCAGAGGATCATCAATACCTTCTTTGAGAACCTACACTCTAATAAAATGGAAAACACAGAAGAAATGGACAGATTCCTAGATACAAACAAATTACCAAAGCTAAATGAAGAAGATATAGAAATTCTAAACACCCCAATTACAATGAGTGAAAATGAAAATGTAATAAAAAATTTACCAACAAAGGAAAGCCCAGGTCCTTATGGCTTCACTGCTGAATTCTACAAGACATTCAAGGAAATTGAAAGGGAAGCAATACTTCCAAATTCATTCCTGGAAGCAAGTGTTACTTTGATTCCAAAACCAGGGAAAGACCCAACCCAAAAAAGAGAACTACAGGCCAATCTCCCTAATGAACATAGATGCAAAAATCCTCAACAAGATACTGGCAAACAGAATACAGAGGGTCATCACGAAGATCATACACCACGATCAAGGCAGATTTATCCCAGGGATGCAAGGATGGTTCAACATTCGTAAATCAATAAATGTAATACACTATATTAACAGAGTCAGGGACAGAAACCATATGATCATCTCAATAGATGTAGAAAAGGCATTTGACAAAATCCAACACCCATTCATGGTAAATAAAAAACCTACATAAAATTGGAATAGAAAATCTTTATCTCAACCTGATTAAGGCTATCTATGAAAAACCAACAGCCAACATAATACTAAATGGTCAAAAACTGAAAACTTTCACTCTAAAATCAGGAACAAGACAAGGATGCCCACTATCACCACTCCTGTTCAATATAGCTCTGGAAACATTAGCCACAGCAATTAGAAAAGAGAAAGAAATCAAAGGAATAAAGATAAGAAAGGAAGAAGTGAAACAGTCATTATTTGCTGATGATATGATACTTTACATAGAAGACTCAAAAAACTCAGCCAAAAGACTTCTAGACTTAATTGACAAATTCAGTAGAGTAGCTGGATACAAGGTCAACACTCAAAAAACAATAGCCTTCTTATACACAAATAGCAGACTCACTGAGAGAGAAATTAGGGAAACAATTCCTTTTACAATAGGATCCAAAAAAAAGAGAAATATCTAGGAATCAATCTAACAAAAAAAGCAAAAGACCTCTACACTGAAAACTATAGCACTCTGAAAAAGGAGATCAAGGAAGATATAAGAAAATGGAAAGACATCCCTTGTTCCCAGGTAGGCAGAACCAATATAGTGAAAATGGTCATACTTCCAAAACTACTATATAGATTTAATGCAATGCTAATTGAAATTCCAACAATATATTTCACAGAACTAGAGAAAGCAATCCAAAAATTCATTTGGAAGCAGAAGAAACCTAGAATAGCAAAAGCAATTCTAGGCAACAGAGATATGGCTGGGGGTATCACAATCCCCAACTTGAAATTATACTACAAAGCTACTGTGATAAAAACAGCATGGTACTGGCAAAGAAACAGACCCATGGATCAGTGAAATAGATTAGAAGATGCAGAAACAACTTCAGACATACTCAGTCACCTCATCTTTGACAAAGGATCTAACCACTCTCATTGGAGGGAAGATAGCCTATTTAATAAATGGTGTTGGAAAAACTGGATTTCAACCTGCCAAAGATTAAAACTAGACCCATATGTATCACCATGCACTAAACTAAGATCAAAGTGCATTAAAGATCTAAATATTAAGACAGAAACACTAAACTTGCTGAAAGATAAGTTAGGTAGACCTCTTGAAGACACTGGCATAGGAAAAGACTTTATGAACAAAACTTCAGTAGCACAGGAACTAGCACAAAGTATCAACAACTGGGATCTCATCTTATTAAAAACCAAGAGAAACCACCAACAGAGCTAAGAGACAACCTACAATGTGGGAAAAATTTTTTAGCAGCTGTACCTCAGACAAAAGTCTACTATCGAGAATATATAAAGAACTGAAAAAATCAGACCCCAAATTCAAAGACCCAATTGAAAAATGGGCATCTGAAATGAACAGATTTTTCTCAAAGAAGTAAAAGCAGCAAATAAATATATGAAAAAATGTTCAACATCACTGTTCATTTGAGAGATGCAGATGAAAACAACACTGAGATTCCACCTCATCCCAGAAAGAATGGCTGCCATCGAGAAATCAACCAATAACAAATGCTGGCGGGGTTGGGGAGAAAGGAACCCTTCTCCATTGTTGGTGGAAGTGCAGACTGGTGCAACCACTATGGAAATCAGTATGGAGATATCAAAGAACTAGGACTAGAGGTCCCATTTGACCAAGCTATTCCCCTGCTGGGTATCTTCCCAAAGAATTAAAAGAATCATACCACAGCCATATGTGTTCATCCATGTTTATAGCGGCACAGCTAGTAATAGCTAAATCTTGGAAACAGCCCCAGTGCCCATCAACTGGAAACTGGATAAAGAAGTTGTGGGGTTTTTTTATAAAATGGCATTCTACTCAGCCATAAAAAATGAGAAATTAGAGACATTTATAGCTAAATGGATGCATATTGAGGCCATACTCTTAACTGAAATAAATAGGACATACATGTGTAAATACCGAATAGTTTTTCTAGTGTGGGAAACTGAAAGGGTAAATAAGGATTAAAACGATTAAAATGAATAATTGATAATTTGAAATAGGAAAAGGTCCAAAGGTGTAGGGGTGGTGGGAGGGGAAGGGGAAAGGAAAGAAGGGAAAGGAAAAATCATGAGAAAAGAAAAATAATGGAAACAAAGTCTGTGTAAATAGGGAAGGGTGGAGGGGGTTAAAGGAGCACAGGTAATGGGGAAAAAATAAGAACCAAAATACATCAGGTACAGGTATGAGCACCCAATGATAAATGTAAACATACTGCATACCTAAGATGTACCAATAAAAGAATTTAAGGGAAAAAAAAAAAAGAAAAGGATGAAAAGGGTGAAATCACAATGAATCCTGCAAAAATCCAGATCATTAATACCTACTTTAAGAACCTGTATTTTAATAAGATGGAAAACATAGAAGAAATGGATAGATTCCTAGATACATATGATTTACTAACACTGAATTAAAAAGGTATAAATATTCTAAGTATTCTAATATTAGTCAATGAAATTGAAGATGTAATTAAAAACCTACCAACAAAGAAAATCCCAGGTCCTGATGGATTCACTGCCAAATTCTACAAGAAATTTAGAGAAGATTTAATGCCAGTACTTCTCAAACACTTTAATGAAATTGAAAGCAACACTCCCAATCTCATTTCTAGAAGCAAGCATTACCCTGATACCAAAACCAGAGAAGGATCCAACCAAAAAGAAAGCCACAGGCCAATTTCCCTAATGAACATAGATGAAAAAATCTTAAATAAGATACTGGCAAAAAATGCAGCAAATCATCAAGATTATATACCATGACCAGGTAGGATTCATCCCAAGGATGCAGGGATGGTTCAACATATGCAAATCAATAATATTAATAGAGCCAAGGACAAAACCCACATGATCATCTCAATAGATGCAGAAAAAGCATTTGACAAAGTCCAATACTCATTTATGTTTAAACCCTACTGAAAATCGGATTAGATGGTCTTTATCTCAGTCTGATAAAAGCCATCTATGACAAACCAACAGGCAACATAATACTAAAGATACAAAAACTAAAAGCATTCACTCTAAAATCAGGAACAAGACAAGGATGTCCACTATCACCATTCCTATTGAATATACTTCTGGAAACATTAGCCACAGCAATTAGACAAGAGAAAGAAATAAAAGAAATAAGGATAGAAAAGGAAGAAGGTAAATTACCATTATTTGTGGATGACATGACACTCTACACAGAAGACTCAAAAAAACTCCACCAAAAGATTTCTAGACTTTATAACCAATTTCAGTAGCATAGCTGGATACGAAGTCAACACTCAAAAAATCAATAGCATTCTTGTATACAAATAACAAACTCATTGAGAGAGAAATTAGGGAAACTATACCTTTCACAATAGCATCCTAAAAATGAAATACTTAGAACTCAATCTATTGAAGGAAGTACAAGACCTTTCCATTGAAAGCTACGGCACTCTGAAAAAGGAGATAAAAGAGATCAGAAATAGAAAGATAACCCTTGTTCTTGGGTAGGAAGAACCAATATAGTGAAAATGGTCATACTCTCAAAATTCTTATATAGATTTAATGCAATCCTTATCAAAATAACAATAGCATACCTCACAGAATTAGAGAAATCAATCCTAAAATTCATTTGGAACCAGAAGAGACCTAGAATAGCAAAAGCAATTCTGGGCAATGAAGACAAGGCAGTGGGCATCACAATCCCTGACTTTAAATTCTACGACAAAGCTACAATGATAAAAACAGCATGGTACTGGCAAGAAAACAGACCCAAGGACCAATAGAACAGATTAGAAGATGCACAAACAACTCCAAACACACTCAGCCACCTTATCTTTAAGAAAGGAGCCAAACACCTCACTGGAGGAAAGATAGCTTCTTCAATAAATGGTGCTGGGAAAACTGGCTTTCCATACCCTGAAGATTAAAATTAGACCCATATCTTTTACCATACACTAAAAGAAAATAGAAATGGATGAAAAATATACATTTTAAAACAGAAACACTAAGCCTGCTAGGACACAGAATAGGTAGAACCCTTGAACACATTGGTGACTTTATGAACAAAATGCTGATTGAACAGAAAATATCCCAGACAATCAACAAGTGGGATCTTCTTATTAAAAAAGCTTTTGCACAGCAAAAAGAACAACCAACAGAGTGAAGAAACAACCTACAGTGTGGAAAAAAGTCTTGCCAGCTGTTCCTCAGACAAAGGACTAATACCCAGAATATATAAAGAACTCAAAAAATCAGACCCCCCCCAAATTTAAAGACCCAATACAAAAATGGGAATTTGAAATGAACAGATACTTCTCAGATGAAGAAGTAGAAATGGCAAATAAATGTATGAAAAAGTATTCACATCACTGGTCATTCAAGAGTTGCAAATTAAAACAATGCTGAGATTCTATCTCACTCCAGAAAAAAAATGGCTGTTATCAAAAAATCAACCAATAACAAATGCTGCAAGGGCTGTAGGGAAAGAGGAACCCTACTCCACTACTGGTGGGAGTGTAGACTGGTGCAACCACTGTGGAAATCAGTATGGAGATTCCTCAAAAAACTAAAACTAGAGGCTCCATTTGACCCGGCAATTCCCCTTCTTGGTATCTTCCCAAAAGAATTAAAAGAATCATACCACAGTGATATATGCACATCCACGTTTATAGCCACACAGTTTGTATTAGCTGAATCCTGGAAATAGCCCAAATGCCGAGCAACCAATCAATGATAAAGAAGATTTTTTTTAATGCAATGGAGTACTACTCTGTCTTAAGGAAGGATAAACTTGAGACTTGCTAGGTAAATGTATCCACCTTGAGACCATTCTCTTAAGTGAAATAAATCAGACACACATATTCAAATACAGTATTGTTTCCCTGGTGTGAGAAACTGAAAGCATAAATAAGGACTAAAATGTATAATAGATATTGTGAAATAAAAAGAAAATGTTCAAATGGGAAGGGGAACAAGGGAGGGAAGAGGGAGAAAGGAAGAAAGGGAAAAGGAAAAAACAGAATAAAAGGAAAAATGGAAACAAAGCTTTTGTAAATAAGGAGGGGAGGAAGGGTTGAAGAAAGGGTAGGCAAATGGAAAAAAAGATGAAGGAAGATGTATCAAGTTCAGGTACAAATTCCCTATGATGAATGTTATCATCATGTATATCTAAAATGTACCAATGAAATTAATTTTAAAATATTAAATGTTCTTTTTAGGTACAGTTTTGATTTTTAAAGTCTATTTGTTTGATAGTAACATAGCTAATCCACCTCTCTTTCGGTTACTATTTGAATGTTTCATTTTTTTCATTCTTTAATTTTCAATCCACAAGTGTTCTCAAATGTGTGTGATGCAGACCACATATTCATTGGATCCTGTCCCTTAAAAATCCATTCGCTAATCTTTGTCTTTTGATTGGAGTGCTTAATACATCCACACTTACAGTAACATCACTATGGCCAGGCTCATGCCTACTCATTGGTTTTCTATATGTCTTGTGTCTTTTTGTCCATCTCTTTCTCCATTACCACCTTCTTCTATACTGATAGATATTTCCTAATGTGCCCTTTAGTTCCTTTTCTTTCTTATAGTTCTAGAATAAGTTTCTTAGTGGCTGTTCTAATGATTAAAATTTTCATCTTAAATGGGAACAATCTAGTTTGAGTAAATATTCTTCTCTATTATCTTCAATTATTTATGGTATTTTTCAGTTTTAATTCACCTGGAATTTTTTTCCATTTTGTGAGACAGGATCCTAACTTTCCCACCAAATGAAGGGCCTGTTGTCCCAAACCTACTGTCTCACCGGTCTGTTTTGGACTCTAGAGTTTGTCCCACTGATCTGTTATGTAGTCTTGCCAACAATTCAGTGTTAACTAATGTATTTGATTCACATAGGATGGTTTTGGCTGAAAATACAAATACTTTACTCAAAGTAGCTTGAACAACAGTATTTTTACTGCCAGGCACAAGTCCAGGAGTAGTTGGACTGGAAGTTGCTCACAGATGCAGATGTTTCCGTCCTCCTTCCCACCATTTGTCAGAGTGCTGACTTATATTTTCAGGATTGTTGGCTCATGGTATCAGGATGGCTGCTGCAACTCCAGATATTGCATCCTCCTGAAAATGTATCCTGGAGAGGAGCCCATATTCTTTAGGATTGCAGTAGCTGTGAATGTTAGAAACCTCAGAACACCAGTGGTTTAAATAAGACAAAAGTGTCCTTTATTTTTATGTGACGTGTAATGCAGGAAGTGCAGGGCTGGTATGTGACAGTAACTGATGCTTGTCTGCCTTTCTGCTCTGCCACAGCTGAGCTTGAGATCCTGGTCCAAGATGGCAGCACCTGCATCATGAGTTCAGGGTGGAGAAGGAGAAAATAAGAGGACAGGGATATGTGTGCTGCTCTGAAGGAAGTTTCTGGGAGGCTGTTGAGTGACACTTCCTGTTGTGTTGCATCCATCAGAACTTAGTACATGGCCACAACTACTTCAAGACGGGTTGGAAGTCACTGTCTTTGTTCTGTGGGACCTTGGGAGCAGCTCATAACTGGGATCCGGTGCAGCACAATAAAAGGCAATGGAGGACGGAGTGATTACTGGTCCTGTAAAGTGTCTCTTGCACCCTCTCACTTCTTATCCTGAGGAAAGTTTCTCCCAGGTATGTCCCTTGGTCTCCTTGGGCTCAGCTGTACTGAATAGAGGTGCCCCAGCTGCATGGGAAGCTGGAGGGAGAATCTGCCCTCAGTCTCTGCCATGGCAGGCAAATAATACCCAGATAAGACAGGGAGTGGATGTTTCACTAGGCACCAAGAGCACCAGATACCATTATTTCTATAATACATGTTAGTGTCCCTTCACATTGTTTTATTCATTTTTGTCTTTTCTCTTTATAATTGACATCATCGGAGTTTACACAGCTTATCAAATTTCACTCTGTCCATGCCTCCTCCCTATATGGAGGGTCCAAGTCTCTGATTTGAGTCTCCTGTGACACTGAGCTATTTAGACCCCAGGGTTCTGACAGGTTAGACAGGTGGCGGACTTCTCAGAAGGGCAGGTTGCTCACCTGGTCTGCACATGCTGAGGCCTAACTCTGCAGATGCTCGCAGTCTGAAATCCTTTGGGGATGCAGCTCGCTAAACTGGCTGCCTGAGGCAGGGCTGGAAGCCAGGGCTCATTAGTGCCTGCAGTTCAGCTGGGTGTGCGCCCTGGGAGCTGCTGCCAGCCGAGCCTCGTTAGGTTCCTCAGGGTGTCCAGGCTGAGTCCTCAGGCCCTCTCCTTGTCCAGCTCACCGTTTTGATGAGCTCATTAGAAACTCTGTAACAAGGCGGGCATTTCCAGACTATTAGCGGCAGGGGTGATGTGAAGGTAGAGCCCAGGGGAGCAGCTACTTCAGGGATAGGAAAAACAAGCTTCAGTCCAAGGTGGCGCTGACTCGTGTGCGACAGGGCTGGAATGGAAGTGAGTGGCCCATGGTGGTTTCTGTTGGAGTCGGCACAGGGTGGGCCAGAGAACCTGTGCTGGGGCCCAGGTGGCTGTGTCGTCTCTAGACAGACAGGGAGCATCGTGAAGCACTGGTAACATTTGCCTCTTTCTGAATACTCCTTACTCAGACAATTAATTAATTGGAAAGCTAATGAAAATTACAACAAAACTTCACACCTGGCTGACGTCGGTGTCCTCTAATACACTGCTATTCAATTTAAAGCTGTACTGGTTTAAGAGCTGAAAAAGCACATGAGTCTCTTTTCTTCCCAGACCCAAATCTCATCACATAATACAAAAGATAGTGTGTGAAAAGTAAGAGATGCACAACAATTTGGAGAACCAAGAAAGAATGTCATTGGCAGGTGGGCAGTTTGAAGAATTCTTCAGAAAGGAAAAGATGTGTGCAGTAACCAATATGGTGCAGCCCAGTGGCTGAGTGTACAGGAGATGGATCCATGGAGGTCCACAAGGCAGAGTGACCAGTGCAGACCAATCAGCCCTCACTGGTGCCCCCATGGTCCACAGCAGTGTCTGTCTTCAGGTTAAAGGGGTCTTTCATAAAAAATGGAGCCAGAGAGGTGTGGTCAGATGTAGGCAGCTCAGATTCCAAAAGAGTAGACTCTGCTACATCCTGTTCATCATGTGAACAATGGGATAATTGTACATTACGTAGTGCAGAAAAACAAATGGCTCCAAAACAAAACAAAAAGACAAGGGACAAAAGAAGTCTTGGAAAAAAATAAGAAAGCAAAATATATTTTGAGCCCTCATGACTTTTGATAAGGAATGTAACACAGTGTTGTTTTTAAATGAAATTAGTTCTGAAATGATATTAGCATTTGAGTGCTGGGTTAATGGAAAGAGTGTGGGAATGTCTTCTGTTCTTGAGGAAAGAAAACTCATAAATACAAAACATAACATGCATTTAAAATGTAGGTAGGAGAATGGGAATAAATGTGTAGTTCACAGCCGCCATCTTAAGCTCCTAGGGCAGAGAAGCTGACCTGATCCCAGCACTCAGAAGGAAGCTCCCCCTCTGCCATCCCAAGCTCCTAGGGCAGAGAAGGTGAGCTGGTCCCAGCACCGGAAGGAAGCTCCCCACCTCCATCCCAGGCTCCGAGGGCAGAGAAGCTGAGCCAGTCCCAGCACCCAGAAGGAAGCTCCCCCCGCTGCCATCCCAAGCTCCTAGGGCAGAGAAGGTGAGCCTCGAGGGCGCCAGAAGCACCACCCACCCCACATGGAAATGAGAAGACACGTAAACAAGCCTCAAAAACAGACTTCTGGATCACCTACAGCAACCCCAAAGGGAAACGAGATGGAACACTCTGATACTCAACTACCTGGACTCTCTGAACTGGCAACAAAAGAGGATCTGGGAAAAATGAAATCAGAAATAATTACTCAGATAACAGCAAAGATTTTGCTCATGGTGCAAGACATGATTAATAAATCTAGAGAGGACACAGATAAAAAAATAGAAGATCTGAGGAACATGATGGAATCCCAACATAGGAAACAAATGGAATCCATAAAACAGATGCAAACAGATTTCCAGGAGATTAAAAACTCCATTGAAAGTCTGCGCAGCAGAATGAACCAATGTGAGGATAGAATTTCAGATATAGAAGAAAAGATTGCAATTAGTGACCAGGAAAAGAAAAATTGTTTTAAAATTGTAAAGGAACACAAGAAATCAATCCAGCAGCTGCTAGACAATGCAAAGAAGAATAACATAAGACTGATTGGAGTCAATGAAGAAAGAGGAGAGAGTGCAGATGACATAAAAAAAACTGTTCACAGAAGCGATGGCAGAAAACTTCCTAAGCAGGGGAAAAGAACTTCACATACAGATAAGTGAGGCATATAGCACTCCAAATAGCCTGAATCAAAAAATATCTACACATAGGCATATAATAGTTAGGATTCCAGAAATCCAACAGAAGAACAAAATTCTACAAGCAGTGAGAGAAAAGAAACAAATCACATACAAAGGAAAGCCCATCAGAATCACAGCAGACTTCTCAATGCAAACCCTCAAGGCAAGAAGAGCTTGCAGTGATGTATTTCAAGCCCTAAAGGACAACAGCCTCCATCCCAGAATGATGTACCCTGCAAAACTATCTTTCAAAATTCATGGAGAAATAAGATACTTTCATGATAAAGAGCACCTCAGGAACTTCATGAATATCAAACCAGAACTCCAAAAAATTTTAGACAATATTCTAGGAAAAGACAATGAGGATCACAACCCCAGGAAACCCAGCAGAATGAATCCATTGGGCATGACAAATTAAATGCAAAGGGGAAGAATCCAACAAAAGGAAAAAGTCATGACAAGGCTTTTAAAACTTTTAACTTCATCTCCCTAATGAGTGTACAATTCAATCTTGTTATTGTACTGATTAGTATTTTTCTGATTCTAGAGTTGCACACCTTTCCTTGTGCTTTACTGGCTATTTATCATCTTCTTATGTCTACTTTTTAAATGGGTTGTCTATTAATGAGCTCTAAGAATTCTTTATATATTCTGGTCATAGGTTATATGCATTGTAAATATGGTCTGTTTAAGGACTACTTTTCATTTTAATGATGTCGTTTAAAGTTCTAAATTTTGATGGAATCTCATTTATCAATTTTTTTCTTTTATACATCATGTCTTTTGTATACTAGGTAGTTCTTGCCTACCCTGAATTCGTAAACATTTTCCCTTACAATTTCTTCGTAAAGTTTTATACTTTTAGGCTTTCATATTTAGGTTCATAGATCCCTTCAGGTAATTTTCATGTATGGAAATAAAGGGTTGAGGTTAATTTTTTATGTATGGATACCAGGCATTCTAGTGCCATTTGCTGAAAACACTATCTCTTTCTTGGCTCTTGAATTGAGTTTATATTCTATAAAATGCTAATGGTAAATAATCTTTCAAAACTCAGTGGACCATATATGTGTGGTTCTATTTCTAGATTCTCTGTTTTATTCCAATGATCTATATGTCTTTCTTTACACCAACACTGCCTTGATTATTGTAGCTTTAGAAGAAGTCTTAAAATTAGGTACTAAACGTTTTCCAAAACTGTTTTTTTTTTGTTTTTTAAAAACTTTTCTAGGTCCTTTGTGCTCCTACATAACTTTTAAATTTCAGTATCCAGTTCTTCATTTATAGCAAGTATGCACTGACCTGAATTTTTATATATACCTTGTGTTTTCTAATCCTGCTAAATTCAAATACAAGTTCCAGGGGCTTCTAGAGATTTCTTAGTATTTTCTCTGTAGATGATCATTTCATCTACATATAAAGATTTTGCTTCTACCTTGCCAATCCTATCCTAATTGTGTCATTTTATTGACAGACTATTTTGGTGGGGCCTAGGTTTCAAAGTTTAATGGACAGATAAAGAGTAAGCATATCTGCCCTTGTTCCCAACCTTAAGGAGAAAGCATTGTATCTTCTCCATTCATATAAGGTGTTCTCACTGGAAGTATGGAGTACATGTCTTTGATCTGTTGAGAAGGTTCTGTTCTACTTCTAGACTCCTGATAGCTTTTACCATGAACAGCTGTAGAATTTAGTCCAATACTTTTTCTCCAACTAGTGACAGGATCATATGGCTTTTTCCTTTCCTCTGTTAAAATGATGACTTTTGGGGGTGGATCTTCCAATGCTGAACCAACACTGCCATCCCTATAACAAAACCACTTTCTACATACTGCCAGATCTGACTTTAGTCAGATAGTTTCTTTTGTTAAACAAATTTCTATCCATGATCATACTTTTTTCTTCTATTATCTTTATCAAGTTTTAGGATTAGCACAATGTTGATTTCCTAAAATGATGGGAGAAGTGTTCCTTCTTTTTTCTGCTTTAATTGTTTGATATAACTTATCAGTTAAAATGTATATGAGCCTGCTGTTGTCATACAGGTAGGTTTTCAAGTTAGGAATATACTTTCTTTAATAGGTGCTACTTTGCTGGGGATTTAGCTCAGTGGTTCTGCCACCTGCCTTGCAAGCGGAAGGACCCAAGTTCAATCCCCGGTACCAAAAAAAAAGAAATAGTTGCTACCCAAATTTTGTATTTCCTCCAGAGTTAGTTTCATTAATTTATCTTCCAAGGTACTTCTTAGAAATTGTCAAATTTATTTCAAAAAAGATTTTTGTAATATGCTTTCTTTATCCTTTTAAATTCTGTAAAATCTGTGGTAATGTCTCATAGATCTTGATATTGTAATTTTAAAATATATAATTGATATTGTGTAACAGGAAGAAAAGGTCTAAAGGTGCAGGGGAAGTGGGAGGGGTAGGGGAAAGGAAAAAAGGGAAAAGAAAAATATGAGAAAAGGAAAAAAAAGGAAACAAAATCTTTGCAAATAGGGAAGGGTGGAGGGTGTGAAGGGAGGGCAAGGGAAGGGGGAAAAAAAAGAACCAAGATACTCATGTAAAGGTACAAGATCCCAATGATGAATGTAACTGTATTTTATACCTAAAATGTACCAATAAACTTAATGAGAAAAAAAATAAATGAAAAATGTGTAGCTCACAAATTCTGAAAAAGTAGAAGAAATATTTTCAATTATTTGTACAAAACTTAATAAGAGAAAATTTAAGAAAAACCATGAACATAAAATATGAGAAAATATGAGTCATGAATTTTAACGTATTGAAAAGGCACAACAAAGATAAATGGAATGAAGGAAGCTATTGTATTCAAGAAAATGGGTCTCAAAATGGTAAGAAAAAATCCTACATGATCTTTGATACTTCATAGACAACATACAGCTAAAACAAAATGACTCTGGAAATTCAGAAAGAAAAGAAAGGAACACGATACAGGGAGAATTTTATTTTTGACAGTGGGGAAACCACTTCACACAAACTTTTCTTCTGAACTATAAAACAATTTTCAATATTTTTTCAATTGTCTCCAAGCATTAGACAGCTGCTAGGGCAGCGAGAGTTTGGAGCTAAGGTGGGGACACAGCTGAGGCCACGGTGGTGAGATGAAAGCTCCCTGGCCTTCTTCCCTTGAGGACATTGTCATCTGCCAGGGCTGATGCCGAGATGCTGGAGTGATTGGCACTCGTGGACCTGGGATGACAAAACTGGCCCCTAGCAGGAGACATTTGGATGACAGTGTGCTGGAGAGAGCAATAACATGGAAGGAGAGCAGAGTTCATGGGGTCTTGCTCCGTCTCCCAGATTCCAATCTTCTAGTTTCTGTTTTGATTCATGTGGTCAGGAGTTTCTGATCTGACAGCTGACTAGAAGCAAAGGTAATTCCTGCCGAAGTGAGTGCAGGGTGGTTAGCATCATCCAGAGCCTCAAATCATCCACGCATGTAAACATATGTACTGCCTGTTAATTAATCAAAAGGAACCAGTCATTCAGAAAAGCAAGACAGAAAAGAAGGAGAAAAGTAGACATTAGAAACACAGACAAAAAGATATCCTAGGCTTCAACACAAGTATCAGTATGTTCAAGGAATTAATAGAACATTTGAGGAATTAATATTATGAATTAAAAAGTAAAATAATTGCTGGAAAAGTAAGTGGATGGGCTTAATGACCAATTTGATATAGCTGAAGAGAGAATTAGTAAAGTGGAATACAGATCAAAATATATCTACGTATGAAATAACAAAATAATTGTTAATGGTTTATGAAGTGTCCCTTAAAGACTCATAGAGTGAGGGCTTGATCCCCAGTGCAGCAGTGTTCAGAAGTGGGGCCTACAGAGATGTTTGGGCCACGATGACACTAACCTCATGGACAGATTTATCCACTGACAAGTTCATAGCTGGATAGGCTATTAGGAGGTGGGCCAGCTGGAGGACTCAGGTCACAGGGTTGTGCCCTTGAAGGGTAGATCTAGTCCCCAGCCCCCTCCTCTCTGGTCTTCCTCTGCTCTTTGCTTCCTTCCTGCCATGAGCTGAGCTGCTTTGCTCCACCACATCCTTCTGCCATGATGTTTCTGCCTCACAACAGACCCTAGCAATGGAGCCAGCTGACCATGGACTGAAACTTCAGAAACTGTAAGCCAGAACAAACTTTCTTCCTTTCAGTTGTCAACTAACACAACAATAAAAATGCTAGAAAGGAATAAAAAAGACCTAGGAGATCAGGTAATTAGGTCAATATATATATATGACTTGAATTCTTGAATGAAGGACTAAGAGGTTGGATGAGGAGAATATTTGAGGAAGTCACAGATAAGATCTTTCCATAATTGTTGAAACGTCAAGTAGAATATTTTTTAATAAACTAGATATTCATGACACAGTTAAGATCATTAACATAAGATTAAAAAGGAAACTGTAAAGGCAGCCATAGGAAAAAACCCCATATCTTCACAAGACAATTATTTGCATTTTTTGGTGAAAATAATGAAAGGCATCTCAAGAAATTACTAGAAAAGCAAATGTAACCCAAAGAAAGTAAAAGAAAAGGAGTAAAGACAAGAATAGAAATTAGTGAAATAGGAAAGGAATATCCAGTAAAAAGGATCAACTACATTAAGAATTTGTTCTTCCTAAAGGCTAATGAAAATGACAAGAGGGCAGCATGAAAAACCATGCCACCTAAAATTTAGATGCACAGGAAACACATTCCTACAGTGTGCAACCATGATAAAGCCAGTGTGGAACAAAAGTAAAAAGTCAACTGAATGTACACAGGTTAAAGTCACGGTATCTGAAGTTAAAAGTTTTACATATGGAAAAATCCTAGACTGCCATTGTGGAGAAAACCCTGAAGCAAAGGTGGAAGAACACTGGCAAGTTTGCCTTGCAGTAGTAGTGTAGCTCAGGGCTTCGTGTGCTCAGAGAGGGCCAGGGCAGGGAGTGGAACAGGGTCTACCCAGCCCCTCAGAGTTCCTGTTTTTCTTGAAGTCACAGGGCAAAAGTCACTGCAAATATGCCCCTAAGTCTAAACACACATTCTGTAGAAATGCCATGTAAGTTGAATTTATGGCTTCAGCGAGAGTCTTACACGGGGGATTGTTTGGGAAGGAATCTGGTGCTCAAACTTGAAATGGGAATATGTGGGTGGATGTGGATTAAGCTGAAGAACTTAACCCAAATCTCCCTGCACCTCCACAACAGTAGAAGACAGCTTCCCAGGCTTTGCTTGCAGCAGGGTTGGGAGGCACCACACCCAAGGCCGTGGCCAGAGGGGGCTGACTGTTGTCCTCTGGGTCCAAAGCTATAGTCAGTGTCCTTGAGGTACAAGTTCAACACCTCACCTAGGAGGAGGTGACCCACGCTCCACTACCTTATATTACCCAGAGCTGGGGATATGTGTGGGAACTTAGGAGCGGGCCGTGGAAGACAGGTTGGACACTGGGTGGGGCGGATGGCGAGCTGCCCCAAGATTCTGCAGTGAGTGTGTCGGCTCCATGAGTTGAGAAGCCTTGGAAAGGATGAGTTGTTGGTTAGTGGGAGTCTGGTAATAACCGTGTCCCACATTTCATGAGACTGAAATGCAGGATCCACCTGAATGCAAGGAAGTAGGACTCCACAGACTTAGGAAGTGAGAAGATGGAGTGGGCCTATCCCAGACCTCACCCGTGAGTTCAGAGGTATTAAACAGTAAACCAAGAAGTAAACTCGTTATGCAATTCTGACTATATTTATATTCACATGAATGTAGCAATACCAGAAATTGTAAAATAGTTACCAAGAAGGGCAAATCCAGCTACATGATATGCATGAGAAATATTCTTAAACCATTAGGCCATGGAAAGGTTTAAAGAAATAGAAGAATGTATTTCAGGCAATTAGCAACCAAAAAGTCTGGCAAACGGTATATATTTTGGGAGAAACCCTAAACTTTAAGACAAAACACCGTACTCTGGACAAAGAAGGCTTCTGTACAGTGCTAAAAGATTCAATTTGCAGGGCCGGCAATGTAGCTCAGTGTTGCCACTCCTGCCTCACAAGTACAGGGTCCTGAGTTTGATCCCCAGTATTGGGGGAAAAAAGATGCAATTTACAATAAGATAAAACAGTTTTAAACATGTAAGAATATAAAAAAATAGCTTCAAAGTAGTCATAAGTAGGGAGATTCTTGTAATTCCACCATCATAATAGTAGATTTAAACAATTATTTATGGGTTAAGCTATTAAGGGTAATTGTATTAAAACACAGAAAAATGAACAACACAATGATTAAGCCTGGTCTGTATTTATAGATTTCTGCATCAAACTTTCAGGACATTTTCCTTGACCTCTCAGGTCCTTTACAGGTGCACTGTTTGCCTCCATCCCTCCTTGATACACACACTTGGGTCCTCTCTGCTTCCACCCACCAGGGTCAGCTTTCTGCTACCTGAAGACCAACTCTAGTGTCTCCTCTAGTGGACTCCTGCTGGTCCCACATTCTCACTGTTTTACTTTTTTGGTAAATATTCTTATTTCATCCTCCTTCCTTTTTATTTTAAAATTTTTAAAATTAGAAACCATTCTTACATGATTTAAAGTTCACAGTTTCTGTTATTTTAAAGAGTGCGTTGCTCTGTGGGCTCTGGCCAGCTTTTCTATGACTTTGGCTCGCCTGCCGCTGGCACGGGTAGCTGCAGCTCTGGGCCCCGCTTCCTCTGGAAATGCAGGAGGGTTGGTAACACTGCACCTGCGTTTCTCTCCAGCGATAGCCACTGGAGCTGAGCAGTGGTTAGAGCCTTTATTTGACATTCTCCCCAGGCCTGCCCCTCCTTATTGTCCTCCCAGCTCTGAAGCCATCTGTCAAACCAGCATCATCGGTAAAGAGGTTTTGAGATGCTTTCTGTAGGCAAATTCACATTTCCTTTACCAGTTTCCAGACAAAGGGAAGCCTCCATATTTATCCGTGGCAGTGTTTACTCTATGAAGAAAGAGCATCGCCAAGGAAGGGGGAGCTTGGGAGCCATTATGTACCATCATGGGTAAGAGCTGTGTGAAAAAGCTGTGTGATGAGAAATTACCGAACAAAAATCCCAGTACTAACACCTTAAGACGGTTGAATTAATGTATAAATGAATAAAATAAAGGTGCTTTCGTAAAATGAAATGAAAGGGGTGTTAAGTTAAAAATTTCCCAAGTAGTTCCATGAATAAGAAGCACAGATGATCAGCTGCCGTGGCTCGGATGTTTACAACTGCTCTGAAATCCAAGTGCTGGCTTCATTTTCTTCATGGTGGCATGAAGAGAGGAGGCCTTTTGGAAGCAGAGTCCTGAGTGTGAAGCCCGGAGAAGGTGTGTGGGACCTTGCCTACCTCTGTGCCCTTCTGTCCTCTGGCTCTCTGAGGACACCTAGACAGTGCCATCTGTGAGGAACCGACTCTCACCAGAGCCCGATCACCGATGGTGAACCTCCGGCCTCCAGGACTGTGAGAAATCAGTTGCCACGGTTTACAAATGAGCCAGCGTCAGGTGTTTTGTTATAGCAATGTGATAGGCTATGATGATATGATGGTATTTATTTAATGTACTCAAAATTTTAACATGCAAACCAAAATAATAACAGAACTTCTCACCCATCGGATTAAAAGATTATAAGTTTTCCACCATTTCCTGGAGGGTAGAAGCAGTACTTTTGGAGAAAGTGGTAATTGGTGGACAAAGCACTGTTGAAGGGATTTTCGTGCTGCTTGCCAAAATGCTAAAGTTCTTACATTCTAACAAATCCACTGTTAAGCATTTACCCAATAGGTGTACTCATAAAACTACATCAAAAGCATAGACCAGGAATGTTCGCCAAAGTGCTGTCTGTAGCAATAATGATAAAACCGCACCTGATGTGCATGGCCTTGGCGAGGTCCTGCGGGGGGCGGTGGACGCTGGCGACCTCTCCAGGGAAGCCCACACCCCCACAGTGCATGCCAGGCAGCATGGCGGCTGTGTGACTCTCGGGGTGGATGAGTCACTGGACGTTGGTCAAGGCCCACAGAGTAGCCACACCCAGAGTGACCTCACACACCCGGGGGAGGGGTGTGGTGTGTTGGATCCCGTGCTTGCTGAGCGTTTCTCGAGGGCGCTGCCCTCTTGGGCGAGCTCCGGTGCACACCGGCAATGACAGCAGTGGCCGAGCAGAGTCGGGAGGCAGACGTGTGAACAGGGACCAGGCCAGGCAGGACGGCGCAAAGAAGGCAGGGAAATGAAGTGCAGCCCTGCAGAGGAGGGCACTCCGGGCAGAGGCGCTCTCGGGGGGAGGTCGCGGCCCCGTGTCCACCCGCTCACTGGTGACACTGGTGACACGTGCTGGCCCAGGCTCCGTTCCCACTCGTGTCCGAGAGCACCCAGCAGAGGCTCAGAGCGGGATTGTTCTGGGAGGCGACGTGGGTGCGGGCGGAGGGTGAATGAGTGGGGAGGCGGAGGCCCAAACAGCAGTGTCATCCACAAGGTGTGGGTGAGCCGGGCAGGATGTGGAGCTCACACGCCGTCCCTGGGCAAGCCGGGCTGGGGTGAGGCCTTGGATGGCCCTTCCTTCCCATTTTACATTTTTACTGCTGTTGAAATTGGTTGCTTTGACCATTTATTTTATGATTTTAAAGTCTGTGCATGGAATTGTGAATCATTACTTTATTATCCTTGTGCTTTTTCTATATTAAGACGCTAGGGTTAAAACTGAAAGCAACTTGACAGTCCCAGGGCTCAGTGTTGATTTTCGGCCAGGAAATACTGAGACCAGCGTCAGAGTGCACACAGGGTAAGCTCTGGGTAACTGCCCACCTCTGGGGAGAGAGACACTTGCACGGTCTGCGAAGGGCACGTCTCCCGCCTCCCCTCCAGGCCCGAGGGACTTCTGTCTGGGCTTGGTCCCAGTGGCGCAGGAGAGAGGGAGCCAGACCAGGTGGTGGCGGGGGACCCAGGAGAGCTTCCCTAATTGGCCATCAGAGGCCCGAGTCCCCGCGCTGCCAGGTGCAGAGGACCCGGCCCAGCAGCGACCCCGAGGCAGGAGCCTCGGCACACTGCCTGCCTGAGGGGGACAGGAGCTGAGCAGGGTGAAGGAGCCCCGCGTGCCCCCTCCCCAGGACCTACAGCTTGTTGCGGCTGGGACCCCAGTGTGGACCCTGGCTGCTGCCCACACCACTGCACTGCTCGGGACCCAGGACCGACCTGTGCTGGAGCCCAGAGGCCTCCCCTCCCCCTCACCACCTTCAGCACAGACCAGGATGGGGAGCACGAACCCCAAGCACACAGGCCTCGGTGAGTCCAGCCCCCCGCCCCCGCCGACAGGGGCCAGAGTGTGGGCGTGGTCAGCACTGACAGACCGTTCTTGGGGATGCACCTGGCAGCACCCAGCTCTCCCTTTCATGGCTCCGTGTGGGAGGAAGAGATCTGGGGGCAGTGGAGTGTGGGTTACTGCAGTCAGCTCTGGGTGATGGCCATGCCACGGCCGGTGTAAGAGTTTACAGTGCAGGCAGGCAGGACAGAGCCATTGCAGGCAAGGAGGATACAGCTCCTCCTGCACCGCCCAGCATGATGGTCATCAGCCCAGGGAGTGGACCAGTTTACTGAAGGCCCTGCTGCAGCCCCATCACCTGAGCACCAGCAGGCGCTGTGTGTGCCTCTTGTTCCAAAACAAAGGGCAAACTTGCTCTGCAGGTAGAAGGGCCAGGGTCCCCTGGGACACTGGCACAGGCTTTCTCGGTGGTCGCAGTGGATGACCCGAGAGCCTGACGAGGCTGTCCTGGGAACCGGCCAGAGGCATGAAGCTGAGAAGCTTGTGGGACTTGCAGGTGGGTAGTGAGAAGACGGGCCGCCCTGGTGACAGGGGTCCCTCCTGTGGGGGACAACAGGGTGGGGGTGCAGAGGTCGGTGGGGGCAGTGGCTGGGGACCTGAGGAAAGCTGGGGTGTCACCCGAGCTGCTGTCCAAGATGTGCAGAGCAGCCCCTGCCCCATGCCCACTCCACTCCCTGGGTAAACTGCACCCAGGTATTAGGCCCGGGACCCAGGGACCCTGCAAGGGCAGCTCAGCTCCAGCCATGTCCCTCTGCTTCCAGCCTAGGCATCAGCCTGCCTACAGTCTGTCCTGGCCTTGGTCCTCGCCTGTGCCCAAATATCCGGTCTGGCACAGATCGCGGTCTACAGCCGAGAGACACCTCCCTCTCCACGTCACACCACTGGTTACTGAGCTCAGGTCAGTGCTTACTGCTCACCAAGGTTCACACCTCAGGGGCAAGTTGTTGGAGTCAGGAAAAGTCTTCCCTGGATAGCTAGGAACCCAGAGAGGTGGGACACTGTCATCAGCAGAGGCCTCCTGGGGGATTCATGGATGTTCCAGGCTTTACAGGAGGGGAAGCGGGCCAGTGTGCAGCACAGAGTGAGTCAGCAGCACCACTCCTGAGCGGGTGTGATCACTCGGCCAGAGGCCTGGTGCACAGGAGGTCCTCACAGCCATTTCCTGATTGAGGAGAGAGGAGCTGAGACCTGGGCAGTGCGGGATGGGACCATGCACACTGGTGCTGCTGAGGAGCCTCCCTCAGGGTAGCAGGGCAGCTGCTCAGAGGCAGACATGGTGTAGAGATGGTGCCAACCCAGAACACTGTCCTAGCGCTGAGAGACATGCAGCTCTGGACAGGTCTTTGCATTCCACAAAGCAAAGTCCCTTACACAGGACTATGTGATGGTCACCATGTACAGGGCTCAGGCCTGACTCATGGACTAAGTAACTCAGAGCACATTTCCCCTTTCAGGACACAGTGAGCTCACCTGGAAGGGGACTCAGGAAGCAGCAGCTCCTGGTGATGGGCAGCATGGCACTGACAGGTTCCTGTGACCCATGGGATGTGTGATCATGAGACTATGACCTTCTCCCTTTCCTGCCTCCACCGGCCTCTCTGCACAGCTGTCCCATCTCAGGGCCATGACAACTCACAGACATGGGAACCTCTCAGCAATGCCCTTTCAGGAGTTTGTGCTGGAGGGATTCAGGGGAGGCGTGGAGACCCAGGCCTTGCTCTTTGCCATCTTCCTGGCCCTGTACGTGGTGACCGTCATGGGCAACCTCACCATGATTTCAGTCATCAGCCTGGATGCCCGCCTGCACTCGCCCATGTACTTCTTCCTCAAGAACCTGTCCTTCCTGGACCTCTGCTACTCATCTGTCATCACCCCCAATGCCCTGGTTAACTTCTTCTCCTTTTCCAAGGTCATCAGCTTTACTGGCTGTGCCACCCAGCTCTTCTTTTTCTCTTTACTCATCACCACTGAGGGATTCCTCCTGGGAGTAATGGCCTATGACCACTTCGTGGCCATCTGCAGCCCCCTGAGCTATGCCATGACCATGTGCCCCACAAGATGTACCCGTCTGGTGATGGGAACCTACTGTGGAGGCTGCTTCAACTCCATTGTGCAGACCAGCCTCACCTTCCAGCTCCCCTTCTGCAGCTCCAACCGCATCAACCACTTCTTCTGCGACGACACGGCTCTCAATGAGCTGGTCATGTTTGCTATCTGTGGACTCATCATTGTGGGCACCACTCTTGTGGTCCTCATCTCCTATGGCTACATCACAGTGACCATCCTCAGGATGCGTTCAGGGTCAGGGAGACAAAAGGTCATCTCCACCTGTGGCTCCCACATGACAGCCATGTCCTTGTTCATCGGGACAGTGTTTGTCATGTATGCACAGCCAGGGGCTGTGGAGTCCATGGAGCAGGGCAAGGTGGTCTCCATCTTCTACACCCTGGTCATCCCGATGCTCAACCCCCTCATCTACAGTCTGCGGAACAAGGATGTGAAGGACGCCCTGCGGAGGCTGGGACAGAGGCAGGCGGCCCTGTGAAGGGGTGGTCCGTGAGAGACAGTGTCCTGGGGCAGGAACATGGCTCCAAGGGACCACTGTGTGAGTTGAGGACATTGATTTCCTTCCTTCCTTTCTTTTGTACCCTCCCGGCCTCCCTCATTTCTTTCTCTTTTCCCTCTTTCTAGCTTTCTTTCATCCATCCATCCATTTAGGCAGCACTTCTTGAGAGCATATCATGGAGCAGATATTTACTAAGAGGAATCAATCATGTTTTTTCCTTCCAGAAAATAAATGGTGCAGAGATAGAGCAAGTCACTTTCTGTTACGGTACAAGGCAGAAATACTTACCTTTGTTGGCATTCAAAGGGATTTTCTCTATGAAAGAGAGTTGACATTTGGGCTTCACATATCTAGTTTTGAAAAAGAAAATTAAAATCTCTAATTACATTCCATGCCAGTCCCCCTTCCAGACCTCGCCCAGCTGCATGGACCCCTGTTCTTGTGGCCGTCCATGAGTGCCGTCTGGAAGCCCTCCTGGCTTCTTCCCTTCACTCTCTCAGCTCATATTCCACATCACTGTCAAAGAGACCCACTTAAAACAACAATTTCACTATATGGCCAAGCGTTTCCTGTGAGGAGTTGGTCATCAGTAGCTGATCTGACAGACAGAGCCTCTCTGGGGAAGGAGTGAGTCTGGGGTGAACATGGGGGCAATTACATACGTATGGTCGAATCACAAAGTCATAACTGCACAGTCTGGGGAGACCAGCCCCACTCAAGTTAAGAAAAAGGTGCCCAATCCCACAATTACTCCCATTCATGCTTCATCCTCTTCCAACCCACCCAGCCCCTGACCAGACCCTGACCACAGTTGCCCCTGCCTGTGGGACAACATCATCTTTGTGAGACAAGTCCATGTGATTGTCTATAAGATTTCCTTGATTTTTCTCACTGCATAGGAAGATACCATCTGTCCCCCTCCTGAGGGACGTGTGCACTGTTTCCAGTTATTGCCTTTAAAACAATACTGCTATTACATCCTTCACATATCTCTCAGTGTACACAAAATGGAATTCTGATGGAAATTTCTAGGAGTGTAATTGATTGGTAATGGGGTAGACATAAGTGGGCATTTTGTATAGCTGCCAAAATTTAATTTCAATCACTTCTGCTGACACTTTCTTAGGTTTAATTTATATTTCCCTACTGGCTAGTGAATGCTCACCTCTTTTCATATATTAGGAGCCATTCAGATGTCCTGTTTGGGGTAGTTTTATGGTTTACATTTTGGGGACTGTTCTCTGTCTTTTCCTTGTAAGAGTTGTTCACATATCCTGGATACGAGCAGTTTGTTGATTAGCTGATTTTTCAAATATCTCCTTTCATTTGTAGCTTTTCCCCCACTGTCTAATGGTCTCGTGCCACCTGTTCAGCAGACGTTCTTACATTTAATGTTTTAAGTTCACCAGTTTGCCTCTTTATGGTTAGTGAATTATGTCTCATGTTAAGAAAAATCTGTGCCTACTCCAGTCACAGAATCTAACTTTGTCTTTAAGAAGTTAGATTGCTTATTGTTTCCTGTAATCAACCTCAATTCATTTGAAATTAATTTTCACGACTGAATTGAAGTAATGTCAAGTTCCATTTTTCTTTTTGTTTTTGGCCACTTATCTATTGATCATCTGCAGAGGAAACCGCACTTTCCACTATATGAGAACAATATGAAGCCACTTTCTCATAAGCCAAGTGTCCATGTCCATGTGGATGTGTTTCTAGGCTCCATATTCTCCCACTAGACTATTGTATATCCTGACACTGTCGTGATATATTATTAAATGTAACAATCAAAACATGCTACATAAAAAATACAATCTAGAAAAACCCAGGAAGTCTCTCTGTCAAAAAATATAAAACAATCATGACTATAAAACAGTTTAGAGTAAATACAAAAAAAGATGTGCACTTTCCTAAAATATAGAGGAGAAATATAAATTTTAAATGTTATTGATGGGCATCAAAGGAGTCCTGAATAAATACTATATCCCATGTTAATGAGTGACAGGGGTCAACACCATAAATATTTTTATTTTTAAACTTAATTTGTAAACTCATTGTTTTCCTACGTGACCAGATTTTTCTAACCCTGAAGAAACTGATTTAAATTGTATGGACCATGATGAAAAATAGTCAAAGGACTGAAAGGTGTAAGCAAGAGGAAGGAACCTGTCCTGAGATAATTAAAGACTCTTTTCAAAACTATAGTAATCAAAAGTGTTGGCATATATCTATGGGAAGTACATCAGGTTCTCAAGTGGTGGAAAAACCCTGAAAAGTCACTGGAAGTCCACAGCGACGAGGGTTTGAAGTTTTGAATGGTACAGATTTAACACACTCCCCAAATGAGAACGGACAGAGAAAACAGGGACCCGGAGGGTGCTGTTTGTTCGCTGGTTCAGCTATTCTGAGAGAAGTTTATCCAGATAAGTAAACAAAGAAAGAAGAATTGAATGCCATGTAGTTTCTCACCAGGAACAGTCAAACCCACAACAATTTATAACAAAAAGGGTCCAGCGTTCTCTTTTTATGGAATGTATGAGTGCAGACAGGCAAACACACAAAGATTTGGTGAAGAAAGGAGAGTGGAAAAGCCAAGGGTCAGGACAGAATAACCTGTGTCCCTGGAGTTTGCCCTCACGATGGTCACCCAAGTAAATTACAGACTGCTCCTGGGGTTTGGCTTTCTACCGTGCAGTGCATGTCTACACGAAAAACTTGGTGGGAAAAATCACGCTATATTAGGAAACTCTAGGGGAAAAAAAGAAATTAACCCTATTGTTCTTCAGCAGAAGTGCAGGAGACCAGCTTGAAACCACTCTGAGCAGACTATAAAATATTATTGAGTTGGCTTATGAATTGGCTACTGATTAAATTGTGAGTCTGTCCTAGGCCTACGTGACTTGCTAGATGAGCATTCAGCTGGCCAACGGCCATGGTTGAGGCCTCAAAGGTTGGTGACATTGCGTCTCCTCTGATAGAAATAAAACACTGCAGCTGAGAGCTTTATGATTCTTGTGGAGCCATGCTCCCAGAACAAATGTTAGCTAAAGAAAACAAGCAGGTCACTCATTAATTGTGACCTCTCTTTCATAGGAATGCATCGCTCCTCCCTTTTACAAGCCTGGCTCTCATCAGTGCCTCAGTCCCTGGTACTCCCTGTATCTGCCTTTACCCCCCTGCAATGTTGTATGATCAATAAATAGTGGCAAGTTCAGAGTCTTGGGGTCTGACAGTCCCAGACCCCATTATGCAAACCTTTGTCTCTTGTATTATTCTTTATCCTCGCCATACCCTTAGTCAGGGGGTTGAGGGGTTGTGCAGCCCCCAGTATAGAAGAGTCCACAAATAAATGGGGGATATATCTATATGATGTCTAAAATAGTAGAAATAAATGAAGTAGAATACGGAAGGATCCTGAGAGGTGATCAAGATCCCTGTAGGCTCAATTTTGACTTAGAGCTAGAGAATTCAAGTACCTGTAAACCAGAACAGTGAGGGTATACTGCTGACCTTCCCAGCAAAACCAAATTGCTTCCCTGTCATATTCTATTCATTACCTAAAGAAACTGTCACAAAAAGGACAGAGATATATTCACTGACAGATCTGGGAGACAGACGTTCAAAACCAAGTTGTTAACTTCTTCCTTGTCTGTCCACAGCTTGTAGCACCTTCTAGTGCTTCTCACCTTGAATTCTCATCACTCAACCTGGCACCTTGTCTCTACTTGCCCTTCTTCCCTCTGCGTTATGTCCTTTTCTCGTCTACAAGAACAGTGGTGGGGTGAGGTGATTCCTTCATGTTTCATGCGCTTCAAGGGAATTATATTCAGTAGTTGTGAATGCAAAGTTCAGTACATATCAATTCATTCCCATGCCCAATATTTTTTATTCACTTCTAAAATTTGAGTGTTAATTGTCTCTTTGCTCAGTTACTAAGAGAGCTGTGGTATAATTTCAGCTCTCTTGCATTTAATTTATATCCTCTAGTGATTTGGATGTGTATATTTTATTTTAAAATCTATGATTCTGCTTTATATGTTCTAAATCTTTACTACATAAAATGTTAAAATTTCATATCATTTGCTTGGATTCAAAATACTTATTTTAAAATGTCCTTTTATAAATAAACTTTTAAATATAATATTTTATTTGTTGATATTCATATGATCATACATTTCTTTTTCATAAGCATCCATGCTATAAATTACTTTGTCACTTATTTTAATATTTTCTATATTTTTAGATCAAAAGTAATCTCTTATATTTTGATCTTGGATTTATATATGTGTTTACAATATTTTGTTATAATAGACATATTTAACTGAGTACAGTCCCAACTTGAGGATTTCAGTGATTAGAGAAGGCATGTGTTAGCATCAGCAAGCACCATGACAATGACAGACTGACGTACACAACAATGTTTGAATGTAATGGACTTATACTATATAAAAATGTTCATCCTGGGAAGCTGCTCCACATTTTGAAATGGTTTATAAAGAGAAAAATCGAGCATTTATCTTGCCTTTCTTGTGTGAGTGCCGCTGAGTACATGGTGGACTGCAGATAAACATTCCCTCTGTACCAACTCTCAGTGAGCAAAAGCTGTTTCTCAAAAGCAGAGCAGCAGTTATCTGGCAGGTAAAGTCTGTCTTCAGAAACCACTGCAGCTAAGCAAAGCACTGCGGCTAGAGTGTCAGCATTTTGCCGAACCCAGTGAATAAATCAATGATATGATCATCACATTTGTCTTGGGAGAAGAGCACAATCCCTCCCATGATATATCGTCTGGTCAGTAACAGTGACAATAATATAATCATCATCATCACAACTGGATTCTAAACAGGGTGCTAGATCTGACTTCTGATAATAGAATAGGACAGAAGAACATAGTAAAGAGCACCAGTGGGTGAAATGATCAAGCCCAGTCTATAGGAAATTCAACAGGACAAAGACCCAATCTTTAAATAGATACTAATATCAATAAGAATGGAATGGGTACCTGCAGACTTAAATACAATCTCAGTGAACCTCTTAAAAGAAAGTATTTCAGATACAGAGTTAAATATCACAAGGTTTCTCTTGTATGAGGAACCTAAAGTATATATAATTTAAAGAACAAAATAAAAGATAAATGATAGGAAACAGTGAGGTATACTTTTGCAGATGAGGGGTCTGGGAATGTAGGGAGAAGGGAGAGCAGGGAAAGCAAGGGGAAGTAAAAAGAATATGATGCGATAGCAACTTTTCATAATAAATATATTCATTTTGTTTTGCAAAACATTTATTATGAAAAAAGAAAAGGAAGGAAGAAAAGATGAAGGAAATAATTTTTGGACACTGGTTCAATACCATCATTTTAAAAAAGACATTCTATGTGTGGCTGTTGGACCTTTGAATACCAATAAACATTTGGTGTTAGGGAGCTATATCCATTTAAGTACAACAATGGCACTGTGCACATATTTTGGGGAATAAAAGTTCATATATTTTAGAGATGCAACCTGAAATGTGTGGAAGGACTTATATTTGATACTTGAGGTACAACGGTAAATGGTTTGAGAGTGGGGGAAATGAATAATTGTATTAATTTGGTCATGAGTTGATTGCTCTTACTACTGGGTGGTGGGTATCTGAGATTCATCATACTATTCTTTCAACTTTTTTCAATATTTAAAAATTGCCATGAAAACAGTTTAACTAGGATATATCTTAGTGTTAAATTCTCTTCATAAGAAAAGGTCCAAAGGGGGAGGGGAAGTGGGAGGGGAAGGGGAAAGGAAGGAAGGGAAAGGAAAAATTATGAGAAAAGAAAAAAATGGAATCAAAGACTATGTAAATAGGGAAGGAAGAAGGGGGTGAAGGGCGCACAGGTAATGGAGAAAAAATAAGAACCAAGATACATCATGTACAGGTACAAGCACCCAAAAATAAAAGTAAACGTATTGTATACCTAAAATGTACCAATAAAAGAATTTAAGCAAAAAAAAATTCTCTTCATAATTCTCTCACCTTCAAAATTACACTGTCTTTTCAATTGCAATTAATGTTCTCATTCACTGCAGGAAAATTATGTTATGTCTTTAAAAATATTATCCTTCTCATTGATTTTATATTTCAAATAATAGGTGAGTTGCTTTTATAATGGATTGTATTATTTGATTTCCATATGCATTTGATTTTGATGCACATTAACCTCCATTTGGGTATTTAAAAATCCTACTACCAATGATGTATTTTTCAAGATTTTATTCTATGAGTTAAGTCTTTGGCTGTGACTTTTCTGATACATACTGTTCCTTTAACTTTTGAATGTTTTGAATAACATACTAAAAATTTAATGGAATTTATTTTGGAGAGTACCATGGTGATGAGTCTTATTTTATTCTTAAATTTATAATAATAGATTTACATGCAACTCTGTACTGTAATGCAGAAGGATCTAATATAGTCTTCACCTATTTTCTTCAATAAATCTCAGAACACTAAAGTACATTGTCACACACAGAAAATGACACTATTAATATCCACCAACCTTAGTAATTGAGTTTCATATGCATTATTTTTGTGATATGTATTTGAACGTGGCTCTAAGCAATTTACAAACTATTGTGGATTTATGTGACCTCAAAACAATGAAGATGCAGAACATTTCTATCACAAAGACACCTTGGTCTTTCCTCGGGAGCCATAGCTATCCTCTTTCCCCTCTCTAACTCCCAACAGCTACTAATCTTGTGTTCATTTGAACAACGGTTCACATTTCATCTATGCTGCCTACATAGAAGCACACAGTATGTCATGCTTTGAGACTGGCCTATTTCAGTTAGCAGAATTCCCTTGAAATCCATACAAATTGTTATGTATATGTGTGTTATTGTTTGGCCTGGAGGAACCATAATACAGAGAAAGGTAATATTTTATTTGATCTTGCAGTCTTGATGGACTCACTAATTCTATTGAGTTTTGAAGATAATTTTTCTAGGTCAACAGTTATGTCCTCTACATAGAGGGTTGTTTTCCCTTACATTCAAAGTGGATGCCTTTATTCCTATTTCTTGACTAATTGCAATGGCTGGAGTTCTCAGAACTATATTAGATAAGGGTCATGAAAGCAGATTGTTTCCATTTTAGAGGGATGCGTTCTACCTCTCACTAGTAAGTGCAACTACAGCCATAAATCTTTTTCTGTAGGTCCCCTGTGCAAGCTGAGAAAATTCTCTATTCCTTGTTTGCTGGGAATATTTATCATGAATGCGTGTTAAAATTTTGTCCACTGACTCTTTTGCATCAATTTATGATTATCCTTCTCTATCCTGTTGATGTGTGGATTACATTGGTCAGTTTTTGAATATTGAACCAGCCTTGAACACCAAGAATAAGCCCCACTTAATCATAACAGTGTTTAATTATTTCTATACATGCTGGATCCATTTACTCATGTATTGTTGAGGATTCTGGTGTCTAAATTCACGTGCAATGTTGCTTTAATTTTGCTACTCTTTTTACCTGGTTTCAATGGGGGTAATACTAGGTCCATGAAGGAAATTCAAAGTGTTTCCTTCTCTTTTATAAATAGGAAAACTGTACAAAATTGGTATTGAATATGCAAAGATGTGAAGGAATACTGAAGGTCAAATTAAAATTTTATTTTTTCACTTTAATAGACCTAATAGATAGGAATTTGTTTTAAAAATAGCATTGTATTCATTTATAGAAAGGAACAGGAGCATATATATTTGAACACATTGCTGTTATTATTTTGAATAGTTGAATTCATGCATGTTGTTCCAATGTAAATACATATATACATAAACATACATTAGCATACTATCAATTTAAAGTCACAGAGAGATTAAAAGTAAAAGAATAGACAAGAATTATTTGTCTAAAATTAAATAAAAGAAAGGAGCAGCTACATTAATTTTAAAAAGAGCAGTTTTTAGTACAGTTGGAGAGCTCAACATCTCGCTATAAAAAATGGACAGATACAGCCTGTAGAAAATCATTAAGAACACTGTTCAAATTTTAAAAATAGAAATAATACAAGGCTTATTCTCAGACCTAATAAAATAAAACTATAAGTCAGTAAGATAAAAAGAACTAGAAAATTCCAAACTACATGGTGATTAAAAAACACATTTCTTATGAGTCAAATAATTTCTTAAGATAAATTAAACACTATGTTGAACTAAGTGAAATAACAATACGTTAATCAAACCTCTGGAATGCAGTGCAGGCAGAGATTAGAAGGAAATTTAAAGTATTTAATATGCACTTTACAAAAGCAAATGACCTAAAGTCAATCATCTAAGCCTAGGAAACTAGTTAAAGAAGAGAAATTAAATCTAAAGAATGCAGAGAAGAAACAATTCAAAAGTGTATATATAAACAAATCTTAACATAGGAAACCAGTAGAGAAATCAAGAAAACCAAAGATGATTCTTTGAAAAGACTGATAAAATTGATAACCCTTACATTAATAAAATTGATAACCCTTAGACTAACAGAGAAGCAAAGAATCAGGACACCTATTATAAAGAGTAGGCACTAACGAGGGCACATTACTATACACCCCATGAGAATTAAATTGATACTAAAGGAGCATAAAGAGCAACTCTTTGAAATGGGTAACCTAGATGAAAAACAAAATTTGAGAAAACACACAAAAACAACACCAGATGATCTCAGTGGTCTTTAATTTATTAAAGCAGTTGACACAGTAATTAATGACTTTCCAAACCAGATAGCTCAGGCTCATGTGGGCTCACTGGCGAATTCTACCACATATTTCAGGAAGCAATTACACAAGTTCTCTGTAACTTCTTTCAGAAGACAGAAGGAGAGAGAATACTAACAGATTCTATGAAATCAGCACCACCCTAATACCACACAAAGATATTTCAAGAAAAGAAAATGACAAACTAATATCTCTCATGAACAAAACCACAAAAATCATCAACAAAATATCAAACCAAATGCAAAAATGCAGTCAGGTGTACAATACAACCAAGTTGTACATTATTCTATGTAGGCAAGGCTAGTTCAACATTTGAAAATCAGTTAATATGATCTATCACATCAACAGGCTAAAATAGAAATATCACACCAATATACGCAGGAAAACTATTTGACAAAATACAACACTCATTTATTATAAACATTTTCAGCAAATTAAGCATCAATAAAACCTTTCTTAACTTAATATAGAATTTCCACAATTTCCTAAATTATACTTAATAGAAAACAGCTTTTACACAAAAATCAGGAACAAGGAGACAAGTATATCTCCTTTCATCAATTCTTTTCTACATCACATTGGAATTCATAGCTAATACAATAAGACAGCAAAGGAAAGTATTTAGTTTGGAATGGAAGAAAAATAGAGCCCTTTTTCACAGAGGACATAGTCATCTGTGTAGAAAATTTAAAGACTTGACAAAAAAGCCTCCTTGATCTAATAAACCATTACAGTAAGGTTGCAGAATACAATGTTAATATGCAAAATTTTGATCATTTTTCTATGTACCAAAAATGAATAAGTACTGTTTGAAATTAAAATCACAATACCAATTAAACTAGTACTACACAAAATGAAATCATGAATTGTGAATCTAACAAAATACGTATAAGATCTATAGGAGGAAAACTGCAAAATAGTACTGAAAGAAATCAAAGAGTAAAGAAAATAGGAAGCCAGGAGGTGACTTTTGGAGATGGCGAAGGGATAAGCAGGATTGGGGAGGAGAGACAGGGGATTGAAGTTACCCAAGATATGTTAAATGCATCCACCAGTCTCCCAAAATAAACCCCATCATCATATAATATGAACATGCACTAATAAAATATAGTTTTAAAAAGAATTAAAAATAGTCCTAAGATGAAAAAAAGAGGAATTAAGTAAATGGAGATGCAATCCATGTTTATGGAAGGAAGACAAATATTGTCAGAATGAGAGCTTTCTATCTTGATCTATAGATTCACTACAATCCCAGACACAATCCCAGAAGGTACTTTGTGGATGCTATCCTTGATCTGGAATCTTCTCCGTGGTCGTGTGTTGGAGGCCTGGCCCTCAGGTCCTAGCACTATCAAGAAGGGCCACAGCCTTTGGAAGGCAGATCCTAGTGGGAGGAAATTCAGTCACTGGGGTGTGCCTTTGAATGCCATTGATTGTGTAGCCTTGACCCTTGTGCTGTTTGCTTCCTGGCTGCCATGAGGGGAGCATCTCCCTCTCCATGTGCTCCTGCCATGACATACTTCATCACTACAGGCCCCAAAGCAATGGAGCTCATCAACCATGGACCAAGTCCCCCAAAGCTATGAGCCAAAATGAATCTTTCCCTGTTCAAGTTGATTTTTTTCCTGGTATTTTGTTATGGCAATAAAAAGCTGACTAACACAGTAGACACTGACAAACTTATCCTAAAATGTGTAGAAAGGAAAAAGACCCAGAACACCCAACGTAACTGTAGTTTAAAATGAGAATAACAGAATTCAACAACTGACGCTCTCTGCAAAGATACAGTAAGCATGGCAATGTGGTTGGTGAAGGAATGATTGAATGAGATAAAATAGAATTCAGAAACAGAAACTCACATATAGTGAAGGGATGTTTGGAAAGGGAGCCAAGGTGATAAGACGGAGTAAATACGGTCTTTTCAGCAATAGTGTTGGAATAACTGTCATGCACATGTAAATAATGAGTCTGTAAACACTCATGCCTTAACCACCTCACAAACACTAACTCAAAGTGCATCATAAATATGAAGGCAAAATGCCAGAAAGAAAACTCCCAGGGGATAACATGGTAGAAAACCTAAATGACCCTCGGTGATGACTTTAGATGGAACATCAACATCACAGTTTGTAAAAGTAATAATAGATAAGTTGGGTTTTATTAAAACGAAAATTGCTGTTCTTCAAAAAACATTGTCAAGAGGATGAGGAGTCAAGCCATAGACTAAGAAAAATATTTGCAAAAGGGATTTCTGATCAAGGATTTCTGCCCAAAATAGGTCTCTGAAACTCAACAGTAGGAAAACAAACAACCTGACTAAAAACTTGACCAAAGACCTAACAGAATTTCACCAAGGAAGAGACGTGGATGGCAAAGAAACATTGAAAATAGTGCTCAAACTACATGACATCTGAGTTATGCAGAGTAAACAACAATGAGATGCACCACATTCCTATCAGCATGGCCATAATCTAGCATTGTTGACACTGATGTAGGCCAATAGGAGCTTTCACTCACTGTTGGTCTGAAGTGAAATAGTACATCATCTGCTTTGGAAGATGACCTGACAGTTTTTACAAAACTAAACATACTCTCACCGTGTGACTGAGCAATTGCACTGCTGGTCTGTACTCAAAACTATGTACATGTAAAATCTTGCGCACAGACTTGATAGCATGTGTAAATAATATGGTGGTTTGGGTGGAATGTCAATTTAATTAGCATTGGGATCTGGCCTGGGCATTGGTGAAGCACACTTCTCAGCGTGTCTGTGTGGGTTATGGTGATGGGCTCTGTCTGGACCCTCTCCCCTTCCTCCCTGGTGCTGTTCCTCAGCTCTGATTCCTGGCCACCAGAATATCTCTGCCTTGGATCCAGCCAATCAGGAACTGAGTTACTTGACCCTGTGAGCTAAATTAAACCGCTCCCCCCTCAAACTGTGACTGTTGGGTATTGTATCTCAGCGATGGGAAAGCTGACCAAGGCAGCAGCTTTATTCGTAATTGCCAAAATTAGAGATCCTTCAGTAGGTGAATATATAAATAAATATGGTATATTTAGAGATTAGAATATTATTCAGTGTTTAAAAAGATGAGCTATGAAGTCATGAAAGACACGGAGGGGAAAAGATATCCCTAAAATAGCAGAATAAGAGGTTTCTATGTTCGTATGCCCACAAGAGCAACAGGAATACAGCAGAAAAATTCCAGCGCATCATCAGAATAAAACAGTATGAATGAAAGAATAAATAAATAAATCCTAAAAACAAGACACATCAAGGGGGGGAGAACAGATTCATTTTACCCCTGTGTCCCCTTCCTCAAAGCAGCACAGACCAGTACCCCGGAAGAAACCCTCAACCTGCAAACACCCGCGAGAGAAAGTGAGAGCCTAAAGAAGGAGCATCCATCTTCCCCAGCTGTGAAGGACGCTGTCCGGGAAGCTCTTGTCTTGCTGTTGCCAAGAGGCCCACTTCTCTCTCACTCCACTCAGAATGCTGATGTGATCACCATGAGCACCTGGGAAAGGATGACAGCAGGAAAGAGGGGAAGGGATTCACTACAGCAAGCAAGTGGAGCGCAAAAATGTGTCCATTGCTTCTACTTGCTGCTATTTGGACTCCAGAAAACCAGCCCCTGGGCCACTTAGAATGCTTGTCTATGGCCTCTCATCTGGCCCATGGGCACTGCTAATTCATCACATGCCTCAAACCCTTTGCCATGTCCTGCCCTCAGAGACAACTTTTTGGGCATGTGCAGATTTCCAGCCTGACTGTGAGGCTGGGAGAAGACACAGACATGAGAATTTCAGAAACAGGTGGCTCCCATCTCATAGGCTTGGTCTTATGAGATCAAGAGAGGGCATACAATCTTAAGAATTCCCTCACAGAAGGAAACAAGAGAATGTTCAACAACAGAAAACAAACTCTGGGAGAGTTTCAGAATCCCAAGCCAGGCTGAAGGATGGACTTTTATCTCTCCTGAAGCCAGTCAGCAAAATCTATAGAAGGTGAACACTTCTTGAAAAGTGAAGAGATCAATGCAAGTCTTGACCGAACATGGAAAAATCAAGGGAAAATGACACCCACAATGGGAAACTATACCCAGTATCCATTTCAGCAGGAATGATGTGAAATGAGAAATCAACAATAGGAATAAAACCTTGAAAATCCATGAGTATGTGGAAATTAACTAACACATTCTTGAATAACCATTGTATTCTAAAAATAAATGGAAAGAAATTAAAAAATACATTGAGACAGACAAAATAGAAATGTAATATACCAAACTCTATGAGATGTAGCAAAAGAAATTCTAAGAGGCAAGTTTATAGCAATGAATAGCAAGGAATATAAAGAATGAAAAAAGAATTCAATTAAAACTAAGCCCAAAGTTTTCACAAAGAGGGAAATAACAAAATCAGAGCAGAATGAACTGAAATAAAGCATAGAAAAACAACAGAAAATCAACAAGTATGGGATGATTTTAAAAGCTAAATGAAAACTGACAAACTTTCATCTATATTAAGAAAAAAGAGAAGATTCAAATAAATAAAATCAGAAATAGAAAAGGAGACATTACAACTGATACCACAGAAATACAAAGAATCATAAGAAACAACTATGAGCAATTATATACTAACATATTGGATAACCTGGAGGAGATGGATGAATCCCATAAATATATACATAAAAGACTGAAAAATGAAGAAATAGAAAATCTGAACAAACTAACAATGAATAAGGATGTTTATCATGAATAAAAAATCTTCAAATAAATAGAATTATAGAACCACATGGCAGGCAAATTCAGTAAATATTTAATGAAGAATAAATACTAATTCTTTCATGAAAGTTTAAAACATAGAATTAGTTTGTCCAGCTCTAACAAAAATAAATAAATAAAGCTGGGACATTGTGAAACAGGAATTTTATGCACATTGCATGATAACAAGAACTATTCGTAAAGAACTCCAGAACCACAACCTTGGAGAGAAGATACTTCTGAGAGGATGTCTGCCCACCACTTCCTGTTCAGCTTCCTACTGGCACCACTCTTGTTATGAATCCTTGCAGCCAAAGATCATTTTCAAAATATCTTTTGATACTCTTCATTTAACTTTTGAAAATGTTCCCTAACTTAACCTCCTTGAACATACTCATAGTATACTATGACACACATTCCAATTACACTGCTCCAATATTTCCAAATAAATGTCATTATTCTTTAGAAAATCTTTCTCTGATTGTTATTTAGGTTGATGCTTTAAAAACTTTTCCAAAACATAAAGAGGAATACTTCCAAAAGCATGAGTCCAAAATTACCCTGAAAAGAAAACCATACAAAGACACAAGAAAAGAAAATTATAGGTTAAATCCCTGATGAAGACAGGTGTAAAAATACTTTCAAAATACTGGCAAACCTCACTCAACAGCAAACTGCAGAGATCGCCACCCACAATCAAGTGCAGATTTACCTGTGGATGCCGTGATCGTTCTACAGAAAAAAGAATATAAATCATAGGACCATTTAATAGAAGCAGAAAAATGTTTTGACAAAATTAAACATCATTTAATGATTCAAAAGTCACAACAAATTAGTGTAGAAAGAATGTGTCTCAACACAATAAGGCCATACATATCAAGCCTACACCTGACACCATACTCAGTAACAAAATGTTTAAAATTTTTCCTTTTGGATCAGGAATGAGACAAATATACCTGCTCTTGCCCTTTTACTCAAAGTAGTACTAGACATTCTAGCCAGAGAATTTAGACAAAAGAAAAATTAAAAGGCATCCAAATTAGAAAGGAAGATGTTAAATCATCTCTTTTGTTCAGATAACAGGATCATATATAGAGCAAATTCTCAAGACTTGACAAAAAAGCATTAGAACTAACACACAAATTCAGATATAAAAATCAGTTGTATCTCTGTGCACTGGCAATGAACTATTCAAGGAAGACATTAAGAAAAAAATTCTATTTACAATAACATCAAAAAGAATAAAACAGGAGTGACTTCCAGGTAAGATGATGGACTAGAAGTAACATGACTTTCCAAGTGAGCAGAGTTAGAGTTAGAAAGAGTAACTACATTTCAAGGAGAGAAAGATATGAAGAGCTCTTTATACCAAGAAAGAGGTGATGGAAAAGCAGAAAGGCAACATAGAGAAAAGTATGAAGTAGTCCGCAACACCAACTTCAGCTCCCCAGCTGGAGAGGAACCTAACTCCACAAGCACAAGGGAAGTCCAGATAATGCTGATAGCCCACAAACCACCAGTCCTGGTCACAGGAAAACTTACATAGTGTAAGCTGGAAACTCACTGTAGGGATTTGGTCTGAATGTGACTCCTGCTGGCAGGTTACGTTTGGCGAATAAAATGCACAACGGTGCTTGTCATATCTTCCTGTGCTATAACTAGGAGCCATCTGGAGAGGGGGCTTATTTGAAACTAAGCTGCACTGGAGATCCTATGTCACAGAATGCCTCAATTTAGGGTCACTAGGGGCACCCTGCCACAGCAATTAGGTGTGAGGCAGCCACGAGGGACAGTCATGGAGAAGGGAAGGTTTGGTTGAAGATCTGCTGAGAACTGTAAGCAGTGTGGAGTCTGGGCTGTAGAGGCTGTGCTGAGGTGGTGAGGAAGGAGACTCATCAGGTGTGGTTTTCTGAGGGCCTGGGTCTGAAAGCCCACTCACTGGATTTCTGGGCTCCTGCAGTTGCCCCTCTCCAGCACAGAACTCAGAGTCTGTTTCCTTCTCTCTCCGATGCATTCAGGAACATAACTATGCTTGGCCATTTGCCATGCCCTCACCTGTACAGGAGGGCATTCTCTGGAATGAGTGCAGCATGTATCCAGCTCACGTGCTAGGAAGCTGTCTGGGGTTAGCATGGTTATGAGTGTGCAGAAAGGGGGTGGAGATTTAACTCAGTGGCACTGTGCCTGCCTTACAAATGCAAGGTCCTGAATTCAATCCCCAGTACAAAAAGAAAAGTAGGTTTGGTTTAAAGCCAATTAAAAATGAATGTGTAGAAGGAACCAAACCAAAAGCCTCTGGAGTGAATGTAGTACTGAGGCAGATGACACCATTAACTGGCCCAGACTCAGTGGGGAAAGTGGAACAAGGCCAAACCTACAGATAGCAGCAACATATTGGTGAAAACAAAGAGGAAGTACAACAGGCCCAAGAGCAACTCAATATAACCCAAACAACACCATGGAGGAATTTTTTGGACTGTTGGACTATTAGTTCCTCTCTCCCTCCCCCCCGCTGTTTCTTCTCTACATTTATTTATTTATTTATTGTACTGTACTGGAGATTAAATCCAGGGCTTTTGCACTGAGATATATCACCAGCACCCATGCCCCTTCTTTTTTGTTTGTTTTTTTGTAAGAGGTTCTCATTAAGTCACTGAGTTGTCCAGACTGGGATCAACCTTTTGATCTTCCTGCCTCAGCCTGCAGAGTGCTGGGATTACAGGTGGACACCATCACACCAAGATTATTTATTTATCTTTTAAATCTTTCTTCTTCAAGTTTTCTCTTTCTTTCACCCCTTTTTTAAATTCTTGGTTTATTGCTATTACTTTTAATTTTATTAAGTTTTAACCTTTTAGTTTACTATGATTATTTTTCTTCCTTTCTTTTCCATTGTTATTGATGATGTAGTTGTTGGTTTTAATTGGTTTTTACTCAATTTTTATATCTGAATTGTCTTGCTGTGGTATTACTGATGTTTGTTTTCTCCTCTCTGAGTGGCACTGGGGATCAAGTCCTCAAAAGAAGGCTGCTCACTAGAAAGACCCTCACATAGAAGTGGAAGAGATACTCCTCCCAACAGAGGCACACCTCTCAACACAGAAACACAATAAATGTGAAAATCAAGGCAATGTGTTTCACTCAAATGTCCATAACTCTTCAGTACCTGCATCTAAAGATACTGAAGTAACTTAAATGCTAGACAAAGAGTTCAATCAATTTAAAATGTGATCAATGACTTCAAAAAGGAAACAATTAAAGCTGAATGAATTAAGACAGACAAAACAAGATATGAAATAACATTTAAATAAAAAGCAAGAGATTCTGAAAAAGAACCAAACAGAATTAAAATATATAATAGCAAAATTTGATAATGAGTAATTAATATAATATATTAAAAGTGATTCAATTTAGTATTAAACAAACTGAATAAGTCAAATAAAAAGCTCAGTAGAAAGCCTTACCAATATACTAAGTAGAGATGATGATAGCATGTTATGCCTGCTGTGCCAAGCAAGCCAGTAGATCACCAAACACTGGGACAAACGACAAAGTTAAAACTGAAAGGAGTTTATTCACTCGCATGGACTCCACTCCCTAAGCGAAGTGAAGCCCTGAGTCCAGGAACAGCACGGTTTTCATAGGGTGTTATAACAGCATAGCTTTTATAGGTGCTATTTAAAGAAGAGAAGTTCAAGGGGAGGTTAACATAGTTGCTCACCACTCAGCTATCTTATCTTGTTGCCTTGTCAGATTAGGATGTTTTGTGGTTAAAAGGAGGCACCAAGCACCAACCATTTCTGAGAAGTGATGAAGTCAGTTTACAGAAGCAGAACGAGCAGTTACAAAAAATCTACTTTATAAGGGGAGGGGTATGAGGGGAGTTCATCTACAGGCCAAGATGGTGTTTCTTAGGTTCATCTTGGTCTCACAATGCCTTAAAGATAAATTTGATGAATTATTACATTCAGATGGTAATAAAGAAAAAAATAAAAATTACAAACAAAACATTCAAGAGTCTTGGACACAATTAAAAGCACAAAGTAATGAAATTTTAGTGTAGAAAAGGGAATCAAGATACAGACTAAAGCCACAGAAAAATTATCTAATGAAATAATAATGGAAAATTTCCCAAATCTGAGGAAAGATATAGACATCCAGGTAAAGAAGGCTTTTATAAACTCAAATAGATGACCAGAAGGGAACCTCCATACATCATACCAAGAGTACAGAATAAAGAAAGAATCTTGAAATATGCAAGAGAGAAACATCATAAAAGCAAACATATCAAAATAATGCAGATTCCTTGGCAGAAATTATAAAGAACAAGGGGCACCGAGTGATGATGTTCAAGTTCTGAAAGGAAATAACTGCCACTGTAGATTACTACAGACAGCAAAAGCAATTCTGCAGAATTGAAGGAGAAATAAAATCTTCCAAGATAGGCATAAGCTAATGGGATTCATGACCACTAAGCCAATATTACAGAAGACACTTGAAGAAAACTACAGAAAGAAAATGAAAACAAACAAAACCATGAGAAACAATAAATCTTACTAGAAGAGTAGATAATCAATTGAGAATTAGGAAAGGCTAAAACTTAGAAAAATAACAAAATGACAGAAATTATTACATACCTGTCATTGGCAAATCTGAGCATAAATGGTCTTAGTTATCAAATTAAAATACACAGATTGTTGGATCAAACTTAAAAATAATACCTAACTGTTCTGTGCCTGCAAGAAAACACACCTCATTGGTAAAGACATACACAGATTGAAAGTCAAAGAATGGGAAAGTACCTTCTAAGCAAGCAAGAGTAATTATATTAATATCTGAGAAAATAGACTTCAAGCTAAAATTAGTTGAAAACACAAAAATCACTTAATATTGATAAAAGGAACTAAGAAGATATAACTATTATAAATATATATGCACAAATATTGGTGCATTCAATTTTTTTTTTTTGGTACCAGGGATCGAACTCAGGTCCTTGCACTTGCGCAGGGTGCATTCAATTTTATAAAACAAATACTAATGAACATGGAAGGGCAGATAGACTCCAATACCATAATAGTGGGTGATATTGGAACCCCCTCTTATCACTAGATTGGTCATCTCAAAATATCAACAAAGAAATATGAATTAAACTACACTCTGGAGCAAATGAACTTAACAGACATCTACAGAATATTGAATCCACAACTGCAGAATAATCTTTTTTTCAGCAGTTCACGAAATTTTCTCCAAAATAGATCATATTTTAGGTCATAAAGCAAGTCTTAACAAATGTACAAATGAAAAGTTTTTTGCATCTTATCAAATAATAATTGAATAAAACTAGAAATCAATAGTAAGAAAAACTACAGAATATAGGCAAACATGAAGATTGAGCAATACACTGAACAATCAGTAGATCATTGAAAAAACTGGGAAAATTACACAATTCCTATAATCAAGTGTAAATGAAAAGAAAACATACCAGAATTTCTGAGATACAATGAAGGCAGTTCTAAGGAGAGGTTTATAGCTAAGCATGCTGACCTTAAAAAATCATTTCTCGCAAACTACAATGTGGGAAAAAAATTTTAGCAGCTGTTCCTCAGACAAAGGACTACTATCTAGAATATATAAAGAATTGAAAAAAATCAGACCCCCCAAATTTAAAGACCCAACCCAAAAATGGGCATCTGAAATGAACAGACATTTCTCAGACAAAGAAGTAAAAGCAGCAAATAAACATGAAAAAATATTCAACATCACTGGTCATTCAAGAGATGCAGATGAAAACAACATTGAGATTCCACTTCACCCCAGAAAGAATGGCTGCTATCAAGAAATCAACCAATAATAAATGTTGGTGGGGTTGTGGGGAGAAAGGAACCTTTCTCCATTGTTTGTTGGAGTGCATACTGGTGCAAACACTTTGGAAATCAACACGGAGATACTTTAAAAAACTAGGATTAGAGGTCCCATTTGACTCAGCTACTCCTCTGCTGGGTATCTTCCCAAATGAATTAAAAGAATCATACAACAGTGGTATCTATGCACCCATGTTCATATCAGCACAGTGTGTAATAGCCAAAACTTGGAAACACCCCAATTGCTCATCAACTGGAGATTGGATAAAGAAGATGTGGGGTTTTTTTTTTATAAAATGGAGTACTACTCAGCCATAAAGAATGAGAAACTAGAGATATTTCTAGCTAAATGGATGCACATTGAGACCATACCCTTAAGTGAAATAAATAGGACACACGTGTAAATACTGAATAGTTTCTCTGGTGTGAAAAACTAAAAGTGTAAATAAGGATGAAAATATAAAATTCATAATGTGAAATAGGAAGAAAAGGTCTAAAGGAGTAGGGGAAGTGAATGGGTAGGGGAAAGGAAAGAAGGGAAAAGAAAAAATATGAGAAAAGGAAAAAATGGAAACAAAGTCTTTGTAAATAGGGAAGGGTGACGGCATGGGGATGGGGAAAAAATAAGAACCAAGATATATCGTGTACAGGTACAAGATCCCAATGATGAATGTAACTGTGTTGCATACCTAAAATGTACCAATAAACTTAATGGAAAAAATAAATAAAGATGAGTTTACCAACTGAAAAAAAAATCATTTCTCAAATAAATAACCTACTAATGGATCTAAAGGTCTTAGAAAATAGAGAACAAGCCACGTCCCCAACCAATAGGATAAATAATAAATATTAGAACCAAAATGAATGAAATAGAGACTAAAAGAATAATGCTAAGGATCAATGAAAGAAAGAGTTGGCTCTTTGAAAAGATAACAAGATTTATAAGCCCTTAGTTAAACTAATCAAAACAAAGGCATCTCTAAAAAATGAAATTAGACATGAAAAGGAGGATATTACAACAGATACCACTGAAATCCAGAGGGTCATTAGAGACTAACTTGAAAACTCATATGACAATAAATTGGAAAACCTAGAAGAAATAGATAAATTTTTAGACATCTATGACATACCAAAATAGAACCAATAAAATATAAAAGTTAAATTAATTAATAACAAGCAATGAGATTGAAGCAGTAATGAAAACTTTCCCAACAAAGAAAACCCCAGGTTCATACATATTCACTGTTGACTTTTATTATATCTTGTTAAGAATGAACACCATTGCTCTTCAAATTATTTAATAGAAAGGGAAGGAAACTTTCAAACTTATTCCATGAAGACAGTACGACCCCAAAATAAAAACAAGATAAGGATACACACATGCACACTCACACACACACACACAAATATAGACCAATGTCTATAATGAACACAGGGGCAAAAAATCTTCAATAAAATATTTATAAATCAAATGCAACAACACATTAAAAAGATCATACATCATGATTAAGTTGATTTCATTTCAGGAGTGTAAGGAGGATTCAGTGTATGCAAGTCAGTATACACAACACAATACATAAATTGAAATAGAATCAAAGATGAAAATTACATGATCATCTGAATGGATGCAATTCCCATTTTCAAAAATGCTTTCAGCAAAGTCCAGCATCCCTTTATGATAAAAGTCCTAAACAAACTAGATAAAGAAGGATTTTACCTCAACATAATAAACTCTATACATGACAAACCTATATCCAATGTCAAGCTGAATCAGGAAAAACTAAAAGCACTTCCTCTAAAATTAGATATGAGACAAGAATGTTTGCTCTTACCACTCATCCAATATAGTACTTGAAATTTTAGCCGGAGCAATTAGTCAAAATAAAAAGAAACAAAAAATGAGAAAAGAAGTCAAATCATCTCTCTTTGCAGATGATATGCTCATTTCCTTAGAAGACCCTAAAGACTCTACCAGAAGACTTTAGATTTCATAAATTCAAAATACAGGCTACAAAATCAACATTAAAACATCAATGGCTTTTCTGCAAAACCAATAAGTAACCCATTGAGAATGAAATCAGCAAAATAACTCCTAAGTTTGAAAAAATGCATAGGAATAAAATTAACCGGGAAGTGAAAGACCTCTACAAGGAAAATTATAAAACAATGAACAAATAATTGAAGGAGACACTAAAGATGGAAAAACCTAACCTCTCATAACCCTAACCTCTCATATTCATGGATCAGCAGAATTAATATTATTAAAATGGCCAGATTAGTGAAAGAAATGTACAGATTTAATATAATCTCCATTAAAGTCATTTCCTAAAATTCATATGAAATCACAAAAGATCCCTAAAGCCAAAGCAATCCTGTGAGCAAAAGAAGCAATGCTGGCAGAATCACAATTCCCAATTTCAAAATATATTCTAGAGCCAAAATAACAAAAACAGCATGGTACTGGCATATAAACAGAAATGTACACCAATAGGATAGAAAAGAAAATCTACAAATAAACTTACACAGCTACGTCTAATTCTTGACAAAAGGTACTGCTGAATAAAAGTCAGCCTCTTTAGCAAATGGTACTGGAAAAACTGAATATCTACATGTAGAGGATTGAAATGACATCCCTATCTCTTACCCTGTTTAAAAACCCACTCCAAGTGGATCAAAGACTGAAATATAAGGGCTGAAACTTTGAAACTGCCAGAAGAAAACATAGAGGAAGCATTTCAACATACTATATAGGCCAGGCAACAATTTCCTGAATAGGACTCAAATAGGAAATAACAGCAAGGACTGACAAAGGTATTGCATCAAATTAAAAAGTTTTTGCAAAAAAAGATGGAAATTTCCATGTGTCCCCTTCCAGCCTGTCCTCCTCCCCTCAGGCCATCCCAGCTGTCCTCATTCACCTCCACACCTGGCTCAGTGCAATACTCCCGTCCCTGCGGGGTCCATTGCCAGGGTACTGTCGCCACAGCCCCTCTGTCGCCCCACCTGGCCAGGTTGAGCATCCCCTCCACACACACCTCCTCCTCTCCAGTGATTACAAGTTCCATTGCCCAGGCCAGCTCAGTCTCCATGTAGCTGAACCATTTCAGAACAAAAAACTGCAAACCTCGTGTCTTACCCCACTGGGAGTCCCTCATCACCAGTCCCTGTGTTCTGGTGTGTGACAATCCGGAGCACGGCTTCCTGTGGCACCAGTAGCCTGGCCATGTCCTTCCAGCCCAGACCTGTGGGCCCCTCTGACAGTACAGCTGCCACTGGCCCCACAGAATACCGTATGTTGTCCAGGCCCCACCTGCCCCATTCCCACCACACCCCCTCTTTTTACATTGAAGAGATCTCTAATAAATCGGGTATAAACATAAAAAAAAAAAGTTTTTGCAAAAAAATAAAATAAAATAAAGAGCTTTTGCACAGCCAAGGAAGTAATCAACAGAGTAAAAAGACAACCTACAGAATGAGAGTAAGTCTTTGCAAGCTACTCATCTGACAGATTATTAATATCCAGAATACATAAAGAAATAAAAAAACCACCAAAAGAACAAGCAATCTAATCAATAAATGGCAAATCAGCTGAACAAATATATATTATGGAATCCTTTATGATAAACAAGGACACTACCCACATATCCAATAATAACATCCAGAGAATTAAATGGATGGTGATTCTTCCTTCCAATGGAATTCTACAAATAAGAAATGATGTGAAACTCATTTGCTGAAACAGAAGAGTATTTCAACTCCTTCCATGCTACATCAGTACACTGGGCCTCCATTTCACTCTCAAGCTGGACAGAGTTCAGGGTGTGAACACCAAATTAAAATATGTTATCCCAGAATACACATGGTAGAGGGAATATTTTCTTCTCAGCCTACTGTGCTGGGGCAGTGGAGAATGTCACAGAAAGGCTGAAGAAGGCATCTGGGAGGAGGTAGGTAACGGGGCTGTGAGCTGCAAGGCATGTTATTGTCCTTGCTCCTCCTCTCAGCTTTCGTTTTCTGGCAGCCGTGACATGAACAGCTTTTCTCCGCCACACTCTTTCATCATGCTACTTCTGTCTGGAAGCTGCCTGACCATGGACTAAACCGACTGAAATTGTGAGCCTAAATAAACCTCTTTTCATTTCAAGTTGTGAGCACTGGTTATTTTGTCCCAGCAAAATACAAAGCTGACTAACGCAACATGTTTTGCTCATGTAATTGTTGAAATGAACAATAAGCATGCACAGTATGGAAAGAGAATGCAGAAGGGATTCTAATTCATTTGTTGTGTTGCGTCTCTTCTCAGTGTGCAGGTGGAAGGCTGGCTCCAATCCAGAAGTCACCAAGGAAGGTCTCAGAGATCAGTCAAATAATTAAGTGAAAAATATGTCCTTCCAAAGTTGAATGGAAATGAAGGACTAGAAAACAGATTTGAAACACCCTAAACTATGAAGTGTTTGTAATACATGAAGAACTAAGAAATGTTAATACAACAAAGCAAAGAGCAGGGAAAAGAGCAGAGCTAAAAGGAGAAACAGAGATGGGAAGCAGAAACATTGGTGCATGGAGGAAAACTCAGACCACATGTGTCCAAATTCCTGCCTGAGCTGCCCAGCCAGAGGATCAGGCCACGGGTGGAAATGTAAGGTTAAGTGCCTCTAGAGATAAAATCATGAATGCAGTGTCTCAGTCCATGAGAATACTTCAAGAGCTCATGGTCACTGGAACAATGGGCCTCGCAGAAGGAGTACTCTGGTCCTTCTGGGAAGTGCTGATGGACATGAAAGCCCTGGGCTGAATTAAAGAAGGGGCCATCCTTTGAGGGCAAAAGAGGAACATGTCCATGACCCCACACTGCAAGTCCCAAATTGCTGAGATTGCTGGAGGCTGGGATTCCTTGGCTAACCTTCACAGAGCCCTGGGGCACTGTCTGGGGCAGAAGGCTGCCCCAGGTCGGGCTCAGCTGCCCCCCTCCCCCGCTGGGAGGAGCCTTTATTTAATCCACGTGGAATTCAGAACATCCAGAAACTCTCACAGCTGGAGTCAAGAACATCAGCGTCATTGAGGACACAAGTCCCAGAAATAGAAATGCCAATGGCCAAAAAGATATAAAAAGATGGTCAGCCTCACTGTAGGAGGTAAAGATGTATTCTCTAAAATTAGCCACCCAATCTGTTAGGTGTGAAAATATCTTCCTCACACAACATGGCCAGGTTGCAGCACTGAGGTGGAAGGGCTGTTGGCATGGAAGTCTCACTTGCACCCCACTGCAGGGTGACCCCTCCAATGAGGGACACAGGACACAGGGTCCCTCTGAGCTGTCTCTGCCATGCTCATCACAGTCTCTCCAGGGGTCCCTGAGGAATTCAAGCTTCCTGCCAACCCCGATGATGGCACAAAGATCAGAAACAGTGCTGCAGCGTCTAGGGCCCTGGAGTCGAAGTCCCAGAGGCTGCGGAAGCCTAGAGCCTCCATAATTGGCCATCGGAGGCCCCTAATCGCAGCACAGCTACAGTAGGTGGACAGAAGCCTCCCCAGCAGAGTGACCCCAAAGGCAGGGCCCTCTACCTGCTGCCTGACTGACGGGGACAGGCAAGGAGGCCAGGGAGAAGGACCCAGCCTTCTGACTGGTGCAGGACAACCTGTGCATCTAACCTCACAGAACTCAGGTGTCCCCCTGTCCCCTCTCCGTCCCCACACCACTGCTCAGGACCCAGAGCTGAACTGTGGAGGAGCCGGAGGCCCCAGTGTCTACCTCACCATCCTCTGCACAGATCAGGCCCAGGAGCAGGGAGCCTGGGAACCCAGGTGCTGCCTGTGTGGTCTTGGGTAATCCCTAACTCTCACCTGGAGAAGGTAAGGGCAGCATGAAGCTGCCAGGAGCAGAGAGGACCATGTGCACAGGGGGCAGCAAGTCTGTGTGCACAGAAAGCGCTCAGGGCTTGCTGTAGCAGGTAAGGTGGTGACCTCTGTCCGGTGCGGCCCAGCCCTGGCAAGCACTGAGTCAATGAGAGCAGTGCCTGTGATCCTCTTGACAGAACCCTGGATGCCCCTCAGATCATGCAGTTTCAATGCTGCAGGTGCCTGGGCTGCAGCGCCTGCATTTCTGCCAGCTCCCCAGCAGCACAGCGCCTTCCGCAGCCCACAGCCAGCTGCTTACCCTGGTACCAGAGGATAAGCCTGCGCCCTCAGCAGGCTGCAGACATCACACAGCTGTTCCCTCTTATGAAGTGAAGCGACACATGTGGCCTTGGGGACGACATGCCACGTGTTTTCAGTTTATCAGAAAGAAGAGGCCGTGATCATTACTGCAATCACCAGTTGCGTTTGTTAAGAGAAACTGCCAAACATAGGAACACGGAACCACTTCATCTGAACCCTTTAAGCCCACAGGGAAAAAGTCTGCCACTTAGTGGTGGGGGCTCGAGGCACCATAGCCCTGCTCCATGAGGGTGGGCCCTGCAGAGGTTGTGGGGAACAGCGGCCAGTTCACCCAGCCCAGGGTCCCCCGAGTCCCTATGAGAGGATGCAGAACAGACCTCACAGTGCCATCATGACTTCCTCCTGACAACCAGCCTGGTGACAGACACAGCCCTGCACAGGGCACTGCTGTGTTGTTGGTGAGTGACAAAAACCAGGAAGGAGAAAAGACAATGATCAGGAATGGCCACTTGGCACTGGGCAGGAGCCAATGAAGCCTGGTTTTCAAATTAGGAAGAGTAATTTACAACTAAAGCCCCAACCTGAAGAGGAGCAGGGGTCAGAACCAGCAGTGACAATGGCGTGGGGATGGTGAGCAGCTCTCCCGTGTCAGGGTCGCTGTCCTGCTGAATCTCAGCCCACGGGGCTGTGCTGTCCCGCCCCAGATAGGTCCCCATCTGGACACGGGCAGGAAGCCTCTGATAGCCTCAAGGAGTCAGAGAGTTCAGCAGACTGAGTGTCAGCATGGTGAAGGGTCAGAGTCAGAGACGCAGAGGTGGGCCTGAGGGCCCTCTGGGGGAGGCAAACAGAGGCCCCAATGTATCCCAGGGAAGCTGGCCCCATCTATGCTTAACCTGGAGGTGGAGTGATCTCCCAGCCCACAGCCTGGTGGGCAAGAGGTTCTGCTGAGCTTCTCCTCAATTAGGGTGAGAGAGAGAGAGAGATGGCCTGGGCCAGGCTGTGAACAGGAGCAGGTGTTGAAATGGGACTGCTCAGGGGCACCCACAGGAATGCCACAGGCAGGCAGGGGTCACTAACACACTTCCTGCACTGAGAATCACTCCATTCTGCACACCTTTCGCATCCCCAGGAGCATGGCTTGGCTCCTGCACAGGGCAGGTTCAGCACCTAACTATGAGTTAGGTCAGTCAGAGACAGTGTCTCTTTTCAGGCCAGGATGCTGCATCTGGAAGGCAAACTGGACACCTGGCGTCGTCTTGGTCAGTGGTCAGAACGACACCAATTGGCTGCCGTGTTTGTGAGTCAGGTGACTGTGGGACTGTGACCTGCTCCTTGTCACTGGCTCCACCATCCTCTCTGCACGGCTGTCCCAGCTCGGGGCCATGACAACCCACAGGCAAGGGAACCTCTCAGCCGAGCCCTTGCAGGAGTTTGTGCTGGAGGGATTCAGGGGAGGTGTGGAGACCCAGGCCCTGCTCTTTGCCATCTTCCTGGCCCTGTATGTGGTGACCGTCATGGGCAACCTCACCATGATCACAGTCATCACCCTCGATGCCCGCCTGCACTCACCCATGTACTTCTTCCTCAAGAACCTGTCCTTCCTGGACCTCTGCTACTCATCTGTCATCACCCCCAATGCCCTGGCCAACTTCTTCTCCTCCACCAAAGTCATCAGCTTTGGAGGCTGTGCAACCCAGTTCTTTTTCTTCTCTTTACTGGTCACCACTGAGGGCTTCCTACTGGCAGTAATGGCCTATGACCGCTTCATGGCCATCTGCAGCCCCCTACAGTACCCTAGGACCATGTGCCCTGACAAATGTGCCTGCCTAGTCCTTGGCACCTACTGCGGAGGCTGCCTCAACTCCATGGTGCAGACCAGCCTCACCTTCCAGCTCCCCTTCTGCAGCTCCAACCGCATCAACCACTTCTTCTGTGCCGACACGGCTCTCAATGAGCTGGTCATGTTTGCTATCTGTGAACTCATCATTGTGGGCACCACTCTTGTGGTCCTCATCTCCTATGGCTACATCACAGTGACCATCCTCAGGATGCGTTCAGGGTCAGGGAGACAAAAGGTTGTCTCCACCTGTGGCTCCCACATGACAGCTGTGTCCTTGTTTTATGGGACAGTGTTTGTCATGTATGCACAGCCAGGGGCAGTGGAGTCCATGGAGCAGGGCAAGGTGGTCTCCATCTTCTACACCTTGGTCATCCTGATGCTCAACCCCCTCATCTACAGTCTGCAGAACAAGGACGTGAAGGACGCCCTGAGGAGGCTGGGACAGAGGCGGGCAGCCCTGTGAGCGACTCTGGAGCGAGGGCTCCAAGGAACCACTATGTAGCTGAATTTCTCTCTGCTCCCTCGTCTCTCTCTCTTTCTCTCCATCCATGCAACCCTTTTTGAAGGCAATTCTGGACCAGATATTTACTAAGAGGAGTAAATCATATTCTCTCCTCCTGAAAACTAATGGTCCAGAGCTGAAGCAGGACCCAAATCACTTTCTGTTGCCATAATGTAGTGTATGTATAATTACCTTTGTTGGCACTCAAAGCAGTTTTCTCTATGAAAGAAAATAGATATTTGTGCTTGGTGTATATTTTTGATCCACTTTTGATGAAGAAAATCAAAATCATTAATAACGCTGATGCCAATCCCCCTCACGCACCCACCGAGATGCAAGGCCGGTCTGGTTCTGTGGCCTCTTGTGGGGGTCACCTGAAAAGGCCTCCTCACTCCACTTTTCTCTCTTTCAGCTCATATTCCACATTCCTGCCAAAGAGCTTTGTTTAGAATAACAGTTTAACTATATGGGGAAGCGTTCCCCACAGCGAGTTGCCCGCCAGCGGCTGGACCTGACAGACAGTGCCTCTCGCATGGGGGAGTGAGTCTGAGGTAAATGTGGTGGCGACTACATATGTATGGTCGAATCACAGTCACAGATGCACAGCTCAGGGGCTCAGCACCACTCAAATTGAGAAAAAGACACTGAACCGCACAGCGCCCTCTGTGCAGCCTCCCATTTCCCTCCCACACTCACCCTTCACCAAACCCTGGGCACAGTTGCCGCCGTCTGCCGGGAAGTTCCTGTGAATAGGATCATGCCATTTGTCTTTGCTCTGAGTGCTGCTGCCCCGTTTATCCCGTGTGAGATAAATCCACGTGACTGTGTGTGACAAGAGTTCCCTGATATTTTCACGGCACAGCATTGTAACATATGAAGATAACATCTATCCAATTCTTGAGGGACGCGTGTGTTGTATTCAGTTAGCAACTTCTAAAATAACACTGCTATGACATCCTTACAAGACTCAGTGTACAGGAAACGAAATCCTGATGGAAATTCCTAGGCATGGAATTGCTTGCTAATGGGGTAGATAGACATTAATATTTTCTACATGCTGCCAAAATTTAATTTTGGTTATGTATGCTGGCGCTCTCTTGGGTTTAATTTACACTTCACTAAAGGCTAAGGAGTCTCACATATTTAGCAGCCATTGGGATGTTCTGTTTGGGAAGGTTTACTGTTGCATAGTTTGCAAGTCTGCCTTTCTGTTGGTGGACCGTGGCAGCCCAGAGCTGCTCAGCCACTGAGTTCTGCCAAGTTTTTGATCACACCTTGAAAAGACACCCATGAAAGAGGACTTCCAGAACTGGTTCAGAAAGTGGCAAGAACCATGGGATGTGCATGTTCAAAGTGTGGGGAGGACCTGGGCAGGGGTGATGGCAATGTGTCTTTTTTTAAAATTTTATTTTATTGGTGCATTTTAGGTACACAGTATAATGGCATCATCATTGGGAGTTTGCACCTTTACATAATCTCTCCTGGTTCTTATTTTCCCTCTTCCCCTGCCCTCCCTTCAACCCCTCCATCACTTCCTATTTACAGACTTTGTTTCCAGTTTTTCATTTTCACACATTAATTCCATTCCCTTCTTTCCTTTCCCCTACCCCTCCCACTTCCCCTTCCCCTTTGCCCCTTTTCTTCCTGTTTCACGGTAATGTGTTTTTTAATGTGATAAATTTGTTTAAACATTCACCAGATACTTTTGAACACGCCCCATATTTACCCTCCATAGCTATTAACAGCCCAAAGAGTGTGCTGATGGCCTGGGCCTGGTGACATATTTATATCCTCGTGTTCCCCTTCATTATAGTGATGGTTGAGTGATTCTGTCAACTTGAGAAGTTAGTTAAGAGAAGCTTAACTAAATGGGCTCAGCAATTGCACACCCTAGGGTGGGAAGACCCACCCTGAGCCACTCATTGCCTGCATGGTGTAAAGGGGAAGCCAGGAAGGATGCTTCTGCTTCTGTCTCTTCAGAGGAGCTCCAGTCTTTACCTTCACCTTGGACGTCATCTCCTGGCTTCCAGTGAGACTCTGGAGCCTCCATCACAGGCCCATCAGCCTCCTGATATGGACTCTCATGAAGACCGCAGTGAGCTCCAGACCTCTGACTGAATCCTCTGGTCTCCAGCGTGCAGACAGACCCTCTGCTCTCTCCTCATCCGACTCTGTGGGCAGCCACTGTGAGCCAATCTTTTACATTCATATATATTTGTATATCTTGTGTTATATCTGTTTCTCAAATAAATACTGACTGATATAGCCATTTTATAGTTTCCAACAACATTTTGTGTCTCTTGGGCAAACTCCATTTGATAAAAACTAAATTTCTGGGAACAAAATTAAGCATAATTTTGTTCTGCAGCCAGAGAAATCAGCTCTCCCTGAGTGGCTCAGCCCCTGGAAAACAGCAGAAGCCTCTGCCTCTCGGGCCTATGCTCGGCAGCTTGGCCCACTGAGGCCCTGGGAAACATCAAGGAGGTCACTCTGACCAGCTCCGCTGCAAGGCTCTGGCCATCATGTGAGCCCACTGTTCACTCACGGCTCTGGGAAGCAAGTGGGCAGCTGCCTCAGAACTGCCCAACCACTGAGTCCGGGAGAGGCATCGAATGTCCCAAGGTAACTGGTGGGCACCTCGCTAAGCTGCCAGGCACACTTCTGTTGCTTTCCCGTACCACCTCAGGAACCAAGGGGGCGTCCTGCGCCTTTGTACACATGAGCCATGCCTAGGGCTACTAGAGGTGCCATGCCTAAGACAGCTATGTCCTGGGTGCCACATCCATCTGGCCCACGTGCAGGTGGGCCACTGGGCAGCTATGGGCAAGGGCCACACTGATGAGACTGGAGAAACTACACAGACTACACGGGTGCACTCACCTCCCACCACCTGACATTCTGGGGCCTCTCGCCAGGAGAATGTCTTTTACCACAAAACACACCTGTAAACAACAAACTAATGGACCCACTGTCTGGGCAAATATCAGCAGAGGGACACAAGAGAAGTGTGAATAACAAGGTAACATGTCTCCAAGCAAGAGAACAATACTCTGTGAAGGGAACTTAAAGAAAATGAAATCTATGAACTTCCTGAAAGAGAATGTGAAAAATGGTTTTCCAAAAAAACTCTAGATACAAGAGAATACAGACAATTCACCAAATTAGAAAACAAAAAATTTACTGTCTGAATGAGAAATTCAGCAGAGATTCTCATGATATAAAAGAACAAAAAGGAATCTAGCTGAAAAACATAAAAGAGAGTTCTGAGCCTCAACAACAAATGAGATGCACTGTGAGGGTAGTGACGGGATAAAAGGTAAAAAGGATTGAAAATGATCAAAATATGTACATTTACCAAACCCCCAAACATAATTATTATGTATTACAAGCACCCACTTGAAAAATCCAAGTCAAAGGACCCTGAGAGACCAAACAGTGACTGCCACGTGCAGGAGACTCCAACCCACCAAGGCTCAGAAGAAGGCCTGTAACCAGGACTGTCACCTCAGCCCCAGAAAAGACATGTTCCCTCAAAAAGTACAAGTCCAGTGCCTTGGGCTCACTACACTGTTTAAAGTCTCTACGTGGCCTACTGGGGACGTAGTGGGTGATGCAATGATAACTCACTCATCTACCTGGCAGTGCCATTGACACTGTACCCCTGTGTCTCTGACCTTTGAAAACAAAAAGGGAACAAGACTAGGACCCCACAGTCACAGGGAGCTCATGGCCATGATTCCTGCACTGACCCACAGAGAGCCCTGGGGGACACCATATGCGGGTGCACCTCTGGCTGGCCCTCTATGAGTTCCTGGGGAATTCCAGGTCCCTGCCACCCCAAAAAGAAGGGGAAGATAATGAGACAAAGGTTGGCCACTGCACTGCAGCTCTTAGGGCCCAGGGAGTTGCAGTCCCAGTGCAGTGCAGAGGCCAGAGATTCCTTAATTGGCCATTGGAGACCCCGAGTGCCAGTCCTGCCAGACACATAGAAACCTTGTCAGCGGATTTTATGCAAACACAGAGATTACACACACTGTCCAGCATTGGTGACAGGACAGGAGGCCATTTCCTCCAGGATTCCATGACACGGAAGCAAGGTGCTTCCAGGACAGGACAGCCAGGCTCAGTGCTCTCCTGTGACCTGTGCTGCTGGGCTCCATGAACCTCTGTTCAGGGTCCAGAGTGCTGGAGTCCTCGGGGTCCACCTCATGATCCTCCAAACAGAGCAGGCTCAGAGCACACAGACCCTGGGAGAGGAGCTGGTGGCTGGGTGTCCTGGCCAAGACATGAAGGTAAGATCAGTGCCTGCCTGTCCTCTGCCAGGGCAGGAAGAGGCCCTCAGAACAGGGACATGGCAGGGTTGTGCACACAGTAAGCACTCGGCATGTGCCCTTGGCAGGGGACATGGTGGCCACTCTCGTGTCCTAGCCAGTCCCACCCTCAGCTCCAGCTCATGGGAGCAGTGCCTGTGACCCTCGTCAGGAAACAACCTCAGTTGTCCTTGCTGAACACAGGCTCTGATTCTGCCTGGGAGAGGCCTCAGCTCTTCTTTCTACCGGCTCCCAGGTAAGGGTGACGTGTCTGGCTCAGGACCACTGTGTGCACAGGAGGAGCAGGGAGGAAGGTGAGGACAGGAGGCCCAGCACAGCCGGAGTCTCCCAGCTCCCCAGTAGCACAGCGCCTGCCTCAGGCCACGGCCAGCTACTCATCGCTGATGCCCCTGGACGCACATCTGTCCTCACCAGGCTGGGGAGGCCCCTGCCTGAGCCTGCTCCTACACAGGTCACTTTACCTGGCCTTCAGGAAGTACGTTCTCATAGGTTCTCAACTGTGCAAAGACCATGCATGAAGTGCGTATTTTAACCACAAATGGGCTTATAATCCAGAGGGACCATGAGAGTAATGAGCACAAAAGTGTTTCTCTAACAAAGGAAGCACAGGGCTGGACATGCCTGTGTTTCAATAAAAATGATACAAAAGAAGTGTTTGTTACTAGTGTGCACTGTGTTTACATGTTGATGCATTCACGTCATGTGTGTACATGTTAACTCTACTGTATGCACATAACGCAGCCCAACTAGGGGCACCGGCTAGTCCCCCTCACAGGGGAGACCTCTGCTACAGAGAGGGTGCTGGGGCCACACCGGCTCTCCGGGCAGCAAGTCCTCTCGGTGTGAGGCTGAGTCCACAGAGCTCTGCAGGGTGCACATCGGGCCCACCCTGCCAGGGCCTCTTGCTGCCCCCAGGAGGAGGCACAGCAGCCCCTTGCCCCCACACACACAGGTCCCCACACAGCAGCATCGTGACTCCCTCTGGTGACCCACGGAAGACCAGGGCAGCCCTACCAGGACACTCACCCACGTCTGCAGCCTGGCAGAGATAGACAGGAGAAAGGGATGGGAACGGCATATGGGGCTGGGCAGAGGCCACCAGTGTCTGCCCTCAAGAGAAAGAGCAAGGCCTGCCCGAAACCCCACCTCAGAGGAGAGCAGAGAACAGATCCAGCAGTGTTACGGGGTGGGGCACTGCACCTCCCCAATGGTCGGGGCCAGCGGGCTGAGCCATGGCCTCCCATGCTCCGCACAATATTTAGGCACTGGCAGGAAGTCCCTGAGATCCCTGAGGAGGCAGAGAGGACAGCAGGTTGAATGCCACTGTGGTCCAGGGTCAGAGCACAGGTAGAGATGGGGCTCAGGTCCTTCAGGGGGGAGGACAGAGGTCCCCCCTCAGCCTGGTTAGGGCTGGACCCTGCTGTGTGTCCGGCATGGACATGCTGTGGTCACACCACTCAGGGCCTGGAGGGCAGGAGGTCCTCCCAACCATGTGAGCCTTAGGGAGTGAGGAGGGACCACCAGGGAACCAGGGACAGGAGTCAGGAGATGGGGCTCATGTTCCTGGAGAGCTATGGAGAAGCTGGAACGGGGTCACTCTGCATGGAGACCACTTGGCTGTGGACTCCTCGCTGCACCCCCAGAGCATGGCTCAGTCTCCCACCCGAAGCCACTCAGCTCAACTCCAGAATTAAGTAAATCAGAGGCGGTGTCCCATTTCAGGTCTCATCTGGAAGGAGAACAGAGCAGCTGGTGGCCACCTGGTCACCAGGCAGCATGGCAGCAAAGGGTCTCTGTGCCTCATGGGACGTGTGAGCGTGGGACTGTGACCCCTTCTCTGCCACTGCCTCCGTCATCCTCTGCACAGCTGCCAGGCTCGGGTTGATGGCCCAGCATGGAAATGGGAACGTCTCGGTGGTCCTCTGGAGAGAGTTTGTGCTGGAGGGATTCAGGGGAGGTGTGGAGACCCAGGCCCTGCTCTTTGCTGTGTTCCTGGCCCTGTACGTGGTGACCATCATGGGCAACCTCACCATGATCACAGTCATCACCCTGGATGCCCGTCTGCACTCGCCCATGTACTTCTTCCTCAAGAACCTGTCCTTCCTGGACCTCTGCTACTCATCTGTTTTTGCCCCTGAAGCTTTGACAAACTTCTTGTCTTCCTCTAAAGTCATCAGCTTTGGAGGCTGTGCAACCCAGCTGTTTTTCTTCTCCTTTCTTGGTACTACTGAAGCTTTCCTCTTAGCTGTGATGGCCTATGACCGCTTCATGGCCATCTGCAATCCCCTGCATTACCCAGTGACCATGTCCCCCACAGTGTGTGCTGGTCTTGTGCTGGCTTCCTACTGCGGAGGCTGCCTCAACTCTATCATAGAGACCAGCCTCACCTTCCAGCTCCCCTTCTGCAGCTCCAACCACATCAACCACTTCTTCTGCGATGTCCAACCCCTGCTGCAGTTGGCCTGTGCTGACACAGCTCTCAATGAACTGGTCATGTTTGTCATCTGTGGCTGCATCGCTGTGAGTGCTACAGTGGTAGTTTTGGTGTCCTATGGCTACATCACAGTGACCGTCCTCAAGATGCATTCAGGGTCCAGGGGACAAAAGGTCTTCTCCACCTGTGGCTCCCACCTCACAGCCGTGACCCTGTTTTATGGAACCCTCATTGTCATATATGCCCAGCCAGGGGGTGTGGAGTCCACGGAGCAGGGCAAGTTTCTCTCCATCTTCTACACCCTGGTCATCCCGATGCTCAACCCCCTCATCTACAGTCTGCGGAACAAGGACGTGAAGGTCGCCCTGCGCAGGCTGGGACAGAGACGGGCGGCCCTGTGAACAGGGGGACTGGAAAGAGACAGTCCCGGGGTGGTAGGGGTGGAGGGAAGGGCACTGCACATCACACTGCCTGTCACAACAACAGCTTTTGTGTGTCCTGAGCCGTTCTTCTTCTCCTGCATTTTTTCTTTCTTTCATCCTTCCTTCCATCCAGCTTCACTTCTTCCTGAAACTGTCATAAGCCAGGCTTTACCAAAGGTGAGTCAGCCCATTCTTTCCACCACAGAAATAATGGTGCAGCGATGCAGCAAAGCCCCCTTGGGTGACGCATTGAGCAGATGACTGATCAGAGAGCCCTGGAGTCAGCCAGGGGATGGGAACAAGGTCAGCATCTCCCAGTTCAGACAGAAGGATCTGACCTTCAGAGATACCCTGTCCTTTTCCTTGTCACTGAATCTAATATCAGTCTGTCTAGGAAATCTACACCGAACATCTTAGTTCGGGACACTTAGAAACTGTAGGTGTGACCATCCTCAGATCCTATGAGGTCATGGCCCAAACACAGGAGACTTGGAAAAATGTGCTTCTTTCTCAGTCCAGCATGCTGGCTGCTCCTCCCCTTTCTGTGTTCTTGCTGCTGCCGCATCCTGCCTGGAGGCACAGTGTGCCTGCAGTTACTGGAGATGCTCATCAGATGCCTGGCGCCCTGGCATCTGCTTAGCCCCCAGCCAGGGGCCCAGGTGAAACTGCATGGCTTCCTGTCCCTCACAGGTTCCTCTCAGCCTGTTTTGCCACTGATCACAGTAAATGGTGCTCTGTCACCATACACCCTCCAAGTAAGGATACAGCCTTCTGGTTGCTGGACAGAGGGGAAGGAATAAGAAGGATCAGTGAGTTTCTTTTCTCCAGTTCTTCTGGCGACTCCACTCTGTTTTGCACTGCTAGGGTCCTGGGCCTGCAGCTCAGGTGGGCCTTCACAGTGCACACCCACTCTCATGCCTCCTCCAGACATACATGCCGACTATGTATATGTTTTCTGTCATCATATCCATTGGAAAAAAGAATATATCTTTGTCTTGACCATGCTAATCACGCGTTACATGTAGGAAACAAATTACTCTTCTTACACACAGGTGGAATTCTCTTAATTCTTCAGAATTTAATAGTACAAGCAGGACCCATTTGGTGATTCTACTATAGAGCATTAATCCCGATTTTGAGTTATCAGGAAAACTGGCTATACTTTAGTTGGAACAATAATTACTCAATACTCCATAGGAAAAGGCAAAATAAACACACAAAACCCCACCAAACTTTATGTTAACTACATTTGAGCCATACCAGCTTTTCAGATTCTGTCAAAAACTACTGCTCATTGTTGGAAGTGATGTCTTTCGTCTGTAACCCCAACAATGAGGGAGGCTGATGCAGGAGGGCAACCTAGCAACACCCAGTTCCAAATAAAGAAACTAAAAAGACTAGGGATGTAGCTTAGTGGTGAATGCCCTTGAATGTGATCCTCAATGTCACAAAAAAGTTGCTTAGTTCACTATATACAATGTTTTGCAAGCTGCCACCCCAAGGCAGATACTTGGCAAAATTCTTCGGGCTAATAACTATTTGAGCTATTATTATGTAGTCATTGATGCCAAAATATACCAGCATAGTTCTACATAGGTTAATGAACTTCTGTGCAGTATCAACTTCTTCAAATCCAAAGATCATATGATGGATTTTTTTGCCTAACCTATGCTATCTTTTAAAACTTATTGTCTCGCTTTTTAATTTGTGATACAAACCCATAACATAAAATTTGCCATGTGGAGCACTTCTGTGAACTGGTTGGTTTCATTAAATACATTCGTACTGCTGTATAATCATCTCCAGAACTTTTAATTCTGCATAACCAAACTCTGCACCCACTTAGCAACAACTCCATTTCTACCCCTCTCCCAGCCCCTGGTAACCTGTACTGTACCTTTTCCTGTCATGATTGTACCCCCATATAAATACACAGACCCAGTACTTTTCTTCTGGTAACTGGTTAACCTCACCTAACACCATGTCACCAACCAGCTATGAGGTAGCATGTGTGAGAATTTCCTTCCATTATACTCCATTATACTTCCATTTTATAACACATCGTGTTAAACCTTTTATGTACAGTGAACATTTGGGATGCTTCTGCCTCTTATCTACTGGGAACAATGCTGCTGTGAGCCTGGGTATGAAATTATCTATTCAATATCCTCTATCAATCAGTGCTTTTGGATGTATAGCCAAATGTGTGATTGCTGGATCATATGGTAATTTTTTTCAACTTTTTGAAGACTCTTCATACTTTTCTCCCCAGTGGCTGTATCATTTTCAGTTTTACCAACACTGCATTAGGGTTCCAAATTCTCCATATCGCATCCAACTATTGGTATTTTTTGAGTTTTGAAATAATTGTAGTTTTTTTGTAATGGGGATGAGGTGGTATCCCATTGTGACTTTGACTTGAATTTCCCTAATGACTATTGGTGCTGAAAATCTTTGCACGTGTTTGTGGCCTGTTGTATATCCCATCGTCAATTCAAGCCCTTCTTCACCTATTTTTCATTTGGGGTACTTGTGCTCTGTCTGCTTGCTGATTTTGAGTTCTAGGAATTCCCAATACATTCTGAATATTAACTCCTTATTAAATACGTGATTGTCAGATAATTCACAGGTTGTTCCCATTCCACAGGTTGACTCTTCACTGCATTCCTTGTTTCATTTGCAGAAATTTTTAATATAGTTCCATTCATCTCTGCATTTTGAGTCATATCTGTGCAATTCTGACAACTGCCATATCGTGAATCTTTTCATTTATTTTCTTGTAGAAGTATTATAGTCATAGATATTATGGTTGGGACTCTAATCTATTTTGACCCATGGTTTGTATATTTCATCCAAAGATACAGCTACATCTTTTTGCATGTAGATAGCCAGTTTTTTCAACACTACTTATTGAAGAGGTTGTCCTTCCTCAGTTAAACCGTCTTAGTACCTTGTCAAAAACCACATGACCATGTACGTCAGAGCTTATTTCTGTGATCTATTATATTATTGGACTGGCCTATATGCCTCTCTTAATGCTAGGACCACACTACTTTTTTAGAATACCTTTGTAATATGTTTGGAGTCAGTAAATGTGACCTCCAATTTCATCCTTCTTAATTGCTTTTGCTGTCAGAGACCCCTGTAGTCACGTTCCAGTCCCCACCTGCCCAGTGTTTGATGTAGGCCTGAGAAAAAGAATACACTAAGAGACAGAACTAAGAAAGAGAAAGCGGGTGCCAAGATGAGCAATGTCGGTGCAACCGACAAAGATGCTGGCCAGTCCTAGGCACTGACTTTTATTGGCAATCAACTGGGGTAAAGGCGGCGTGAGGTTTCTATGGAAATTAATGCAAATAAGGCTCATAAAGGACAAGACAAAGCATTCTCAAATTAGGAACAGAATAGACAAAATATATGACTGTAATTAGAACACTATCCTCCTAGTCTGAAGGTTTACTTGTGGGAATGGAATTTGGGTGCAAGTTACTCTGACCTTGGCACGTAGGCTTCAGCCAGACTCAAGTCTATAGACAAGCCAATTGTGGGGTTAACTCTCTACAGCCTGTTTTGGGCATAATCAAGATTACAGTTCTCTACATTCTGCTATTTGGGGTCTCTTGATATGTCACATAAATTTTAGGAAGGAGTTTTGGTTTGTTTGTTTGTTTGCTTTTTGTAAACCACTGCCACGGAGATTTTGAAACATTGTATTGAATCTGTGGACTGTGTTAGTTAGAAATGATTTTTTAAAGAATATTAAGCTGGGGATTTACTTCAGTGGTGCTGTGCCTGCCTGGCAAGCACAAAGTCCTAAGTTTGATTATCACTATGTATATATTATTATTATTATTATTATTATTATTATTATTTTAAGTCTTCCGGTCCATGAACATGGGATATCTTTCATTTACGTTTGTCTTCTTTAATTTCTTACAGCCATGTTTAGCAGTTTGTAGTGTACATACAATTCCTCATTGTACACATATACTATGAAACATTTTATTCTTTTGATTCTGTTATAAATGGAATAGATTTTTAAACATTTTTGTCATTCATTTTTGCTGTATAATAATGTAATGATTTTGTGTGTGTTCATTTCATAAACTGATATTTATAAAATTAGTATTTTAATTCTAATAGGTTTTTTGTGAGATCTTTGTTTCCTACATATAAGATCATATCTTCCACAAATATATAATTTTACTTCTTCCTTTCCAATATTGATGTTTTTTGCTTACTACTCTTACATAATTGCTCTGGGTAAGATTTCCAGTGGTGTCGATAAGAGTGGGCATCTTTGCCTTCTACCTGATTCCTGAGGACAATTTTTTAGTCTTTCACTATTTGGTATTATACTGGCCTTTGGCTCTTTGTAAATAAGTTTTGTTATGGTGAAGTAATTTCATTGTGGTCCCAATGTGTTATCTTTTCTTGCCCCATCTCCATCTCCCTTTAAATCATAATTTCATGACTGCTTTTTCTGCATCAATAAAGATGATCATTTGTTTCCCATTTTAATCTGTTATGCCTTATTGCTTATTCCTTTGTTTTCATACAATACAATCTCTTTCCTTATTTTATTAGTACATGTTTGTGTTACATAATGAATACATTCATTGTGGGTAGTTGGTACATGTACATGACATCTTATCTATTCTAATTTCTGCCAGAGTTACTTTCAAAACAAAACTGGTCAGAAGAGATAAAGATGGTCATTACATATTGGTAAAAAGAAACATTCACCAAGTACAGATATAAAGTTATAATATATATAGTTGTACATATAACAGTTGTGAATATTTATGCTTCAAATGTTGCCCCATCTAATTTCCTAAAACAAAACCTACTGAATATAAAAGGATAGACAGACAAAATACAATTATATTGGGGGACTTCAGTATCTTACTGCCACCACAAATAAACAGGTCAACCAGACCAAAAAATTCAACAAAGAAATATCAGAATTAATACCATGAATAAATGAATTTAGCAGATATTGTAGAGTACAGAAATATCTCAGTTCACAAAAGCTTCTATTTTGTTAATATTTGCAAACTCCACTTCACATGACAAACAGGACCTCAGCCATCTTCTCTGAACAATCATGAACGCATCCATCTTGCCCACTCTGACACACAGATGTGGCTTGCTCTAGTTGAGATCTCAATTGCAGACAGACCTGTGCACACTTGCTGTGAAGCTTTTTTGTGTGGTTTTGGCACATACAGGAGTGTACAGTATTATTCAACCCAGCATGGCTCTAAGAATGTGAAGACCAATCGTGGAGATTAAAGGATGGTGCAGAGTGGTAATGAAAGCTATAAGAACATGCAGAGTAGTAAAGAAGGTAACCAGAATGTGCAGAGTGAACATGAAGGTGACAAATATGTCCAGAACAAAAATGAAGGTAACAAGAAAGTGCTGAACAATAATGGCAACAGAAGGTTTTGAAGAAAATAAACATTGAATTGAAGAAGGAAATTGTAGGAAAGCCTGAGAGTGGTATCTGTGTGATCGATCTGCCCTTGGAGTACAAGATGGCAAATCGGACAATCTCGATTATTTTGAAGAGAAAGATGCCATCAAGGGAGCTGATGTGGCCAAAGGAGTAACAACGTTAACCAAGTAGAGGACACAAGTGCTGGAAGAGGTGGAAACACTCTTGCTAATGTTGATGAATGAGAAGCAGCTAGCAGGTGATAGTGTTAGTGAAGCTACAATCTGTGAAAAACCAGGAAATTGCACAGTGATTTACTGCAAGAAAATCCCTCTACAAGTGCAACAAGTGATGGATTTAAAACCAGTAGAGGGTGGTTTGATAAATTCTGCCGAATAAGTGCTGTCCACAGGGTGATAAGACCTGATGAGGCTTTCAGTTCTGACAAGGCCATTGCAGAAGACTACAAGAAAGAATTCATGGAATTTGTAAAGGCAGAAGGATACTTCCCTCAACAAGCATTCAACTCCGATGAAACAGGACTCTTTTGAAAGAAGATGCTGAGCAGAACCTATGTCACACAGGAGTTTGAAAGGAACTGCTAAGGCACAAGCTCAAGAAGGACAGATTGACCCTTTTGATCTGTGTGAATGCAAATGCTGATCAGAAGACTAAACCACTACTGATGCACCATTCCCACACCTCTTCTATGTTCAAGAAACAGAATGTGAACAAGGCCAGACTGCCTGTCATGTGGTGGGCCAATGCAAAAACTTGAGTCACAAGGCAATTGTTCATGGAAAGCCTACAAAAGGTGTTTGCACTTGCCATTAAGAAATTTCTGGGCTGGACCTCTGCAACCTGAGCACCTGGCTGAGAACTGCACAACCTGTCTTGCCCTCATTGCTCCATGGCTTCCACCGGTTCTGTACTGCGTGGGAAGGACCCTCGGCAACACTCAAGTTACCCAATGGTGATGGAGGCAGTGACCTTTGAGGATGTGGCTGTGAACTTTACTTTGGAGGAATGGAATTTGCTGGACCCATCCTAAAAGAAGCTCTACAGAGATGTGATGTTGGAGACACTGAAGAACATGTCTGCTATAGAACACACCTGGACTGACCAGCAAAAGGAAAATGGTAGCAAATATTGGAGAAGAAATCTAAGAAGTGAAGATGTAGAGAAATGCTGCCAATATAACTTATGGGATCCACATAGAGAAACATCTTTTTGGACTCCAGACCCTAATGTGAACATGAAAACACTTGGTGCACAGCCAGTGGAAAGCCTTGCCTGTAGAAATTCCCTGATTGGTCATGCATCAACAAATGTGCCCATCAGAGCTCACAGTGCACTCAAATCATGTGAGAATCAGGTATTGGAAGTGAAGCTGTCTACCTATAATGAACATGGGGAAACCTGCAGTGATTTCCGCTCCTTTCAGAAGAGTGCAACAACAAGTCCTGGAAAGAAGCCCCATGAATATAAGCAATGTGGGAAATCCTACTCTCATTGCAGTGAAGGAAGTCACATTGGAGAGAAGCCCTTTGTATCTAAAGAAAAAGTTACAGCCTATGTATGTAAGCAGTGTGGCAAATCTTTCAGAAGTAGATCCCATTATAAAATCCATGAAAGGACACACAATGTGGAGAAACCCTATATATGCAAGCAGTGTGGGAAAGCTTTCACAAGCAAGAGCAATTATAAAACACATGAAAGAATTCACACTGGGGAGAAACCGTATGCATGTAAGCAACGTGGGAAAGCCTTCAGGAAAAGGATTCATTGTCAAGTACACGAAAGAATTCACAGTGCAGAAAAATCATATGTATGTAAGCAGTGTGGGAAAACTTTCATCACACGAGATGATTGTAAAAAACATAAAAGAAGTCACACTACAGAGAAACCCTATGTGTGTAGGCACTGTGGGAAAGCTTTCACCACGCGCAGTTATTGTAAAACCCATGAACGACTTCACACTGGGGAGAAACTCTATGTGTGTAAGCACTGTGGGAAAGCTTTTACTGGTAACAGCAGTTATAAAATACACGAAAGCATTCACACTGGGGAGAAACCTCATGTATGTAAGCAATGTGGGAAAGCATTTACCACTTGAACTTATTGTAAGAGCCATGAAAAATGTCACAGTGGGGAGAAACCTTATGTATGTAAGCACTGTGGGAAAGCATTTACTTCTCAGCATTATTGTAAAACCCATGAAAAAGCTCACACTGGGGAGAAACCCTATGTTTGCAAGCAGTGTGGAAAAGCTTTCACCACTCGCAGTGGTCGTCTAACCCATGAAAGAATTCACACTGGGGAGAAACCTTATGTATGTAAGCAGTGTGGGAAAGGCTTTCCTACTAGCAGCTCCTTTGGTAGACATAAAATAAGTCACACTGGAGAGAAACCCTATGTATGCAAGCAATGTGGGAAAGCATTTCCTTATCACAGTTCATTTTATAAACATAAAAGAATTCACACTTTGTAGAAATCATATATGTGCAAGCACAGAGTAAAAGCTTTCACCAGTCATGGTGATTTTTGAAGACATAAAAGAATTCACTTTCAAGAGAAACTATGTATGCAAGCAGTGTGGGAAAGCATTCAGTGCCCAGTTACTGTCTAATACTTGAAAGACCTCACACTGTGGAGCAACCTTATGTTTGTAAGTAATCTGGGAAAGCCTTCCATTATTCCAGTTCTCATGATAGATATTAAAAACGTGCAGACATCAATTAACTTAATATGTAATATGACACTGATAGGAAAGGATTCACAGTGCGGGGAAGCCTTTTCTTGAGAAGAAGGAAAATCTTCAGTACAGACAGCTATCATTACATACGTGGAGGAATTCATAGTGGAGAAAATCTGAACATATGTGAGCCATCTGAAAAAGGTTATATTTTTTCCAATACATTCACATCTGTGAATGAATTCACATGGGTGAGAAGCCATATGTATGTAATCCTTGGGGAAGACCTTTGTTCTTCCAGTTACCTTGACATGCATGAAGGAACTCACACTAGAGAGAAACCCTAAGTAGAAAATGTGAGAAATCATTTTTTGTTTTCCCCAAGCTCAGAAAACATGAACAGATTCACAGGCTAAATATAAAAAATGTGGGGCCGGGGATTTAGCTCAGTGGTTTCGCCGCCTGCTGCACAAGTGCAAGGACCCGAGTTCAATCCCCTGTACCAAAAAAGAAAAAAAGAAAAAAGAAAAATCGCCCTACCGAGGTCCTGAGTCGTGCAGAAGACGCCGAATCACCCCGCTGCAGACAGGCAGGTCTGCCCATGCCCTACCGAGGTCCTGAGTCATGTGGACCACAGCGAATCAGCCCACTGCAGACAGACAGGTCTGTGCACGCCCTACTGAGGTCCCCAGTCACGCGGAACACACCAAATCAGCCCGCTGCAGACAGGCAGCCACCTGGTTCCACACTACAAAGACGCAGAGGACACCAGACCACCAGACCACAGTACTGAGTCCCACTGCTCCTGGCCCCGAGGTAGGGGCTTCTGAGCCGCCATCTCACTGCTCCTAGTCTAGAGGAAGGGGCTTCTCATTCACCATCCCTCCCATTGCTTCCAGCCCAGAGGAAACGGCTTTTGGGTCACCTTCTGTCCCACTGCTCCTGGCCCAGAGGAAGGGGCTTCCGGGCCACCATCCCTCCCACTGCTCCCAGCCCACAGGAAAGGGATTTTGAGCCACCATCCCTACCGCTGCTCCCGTCCCCTGTCCCACTTCTCCCAGCTCAGAGGAGGTAATCCATGCAGGCGCTAACAGCCCCCCGCCCCAGTCGAAATGAGAAAACACATAAATAAGTCTCAAAACCAGACTTCCAGATTACCTACAGCAACCCCAAAGGGAAATGAGATGGAACACTCTGATACTCAACCATCTGGACCCACTGAACTGGCAACAAAAGGGGATCTGGAAAAAATGAAATCAGAAATAATTTCTCAGATAACAGGAGAAATTGTGCCCCTAGTGCAAGACATGATTAATAAATCTACAGAGGAGCTCAGGAACATGATGGAATCCCAACATAGGAAACAAATGGAATCCATAAAACAGATTCAAATAGATTTCCAGGACATAAAAAACTCCATTGAAAGTCTACACAGCAGAATGAGCCAATGTGAGGACAGAATTTCAGATATAGAAGATAAGATTGCAATTAGTGACCAGGAAAAGAAAAATTGCTTCAAAATTATAAGGGAACATGAGAAATCAATCCAGCAGCTGCTAGATGATGCAAAGAAGAATAACATAAGACTGATTGGACTCAATGAAGAAACAGGAGAGAGTGGAGATGACATAAAAAATCTCTTCACAGAAATAATGGCAGAAAACTTCCCAAGCAGGGGAAAAGAGCTTGACATACAGATAAGTGAGGCATACAGGACTCCAAATAGCCTTGATCAAAAAAAATCTACACATAGGCATATAATTGTTAAGATTCCAGAAACTCAACAGAAGAACAAAGTTCTACAAGCAGTTAGAGAAAAGAAACAAATCACATACAAAGGAAAGCCCATCAGAAACACAGCAGACTTCTCAACACAAACCATCAAGGCAAGAAGAGCTTGGAGTGACATATTCCAAGCCCTAAAAGAAAACAGCCTCCCCCAGATTGATGTACCCTGCAAAACTATCTTTCAAAATGGATGGAGAAATAAGATACTTTCATGACAAAGAGCACCTTAGGAACTTCGTGAATAACAAACCAGCAGTCCAAAGAATTTTACACAATATCCTAGGAACAGACATTGAGGATCACAACCCCAGGAAGCAAAGCAGAATGAACCCATCTGGCATGACAAGAAATTAAATGTAAAGGGGGAGAACCCAACAAAAAGAAAAAGTCATGGCAATGACAAGTCAATACGTTTCAGTTATAACCATCAATGTTAATGGTCTCAATTCACCAGTCAAAAGAAATAGACTGGCAGAATGGGTCAAGAAGCAAAATCCAACAATATGCTGCATACAAGAAACACACTTAATTCAAAAGGAAACTCATAGACTGAAAGTGAAAGGGTGGAAAACAATACTCCATGCAACAGGAACCTGAAAAAAAGCAGGAGTAGCTATCCTCTTTGCAGGTCAAGTAGATTTCAAACCAACACTGATTAAGAGAGATGAAGAAGGACACTACATCCTTGTAAAGGGAAGAATCCAAGAGGAAGAGATGACAATCATAAATATCTATGCACCAAACACTAGTGCGCCCAACTATATAAAACAAATACTAACAGACATGAAAAGTCATATATGCACTAATACAATTGTAGTGGGGGACCTCAATACCCCACTGGCACAAATAGATAGATCATCTAGACTAAAAATAAGTAATAAAATACTAGAACTCAATCAAACTCTTGAACAAATGAACTTAACAGATGTTTACAGAGTCTTCCACCCCACAAAATCAGAATACACATTCTTCTCAGCTGCACATGGGTCATTCTCCAAAATAGACCACATACTCACACAGAGAACATGTTTAAGTAAGTGCAAAGGAATTGAAGTTATCCCCTGGATATTATCAGACCATAGTGCAATGAAACTGGAGATCCATAGCAAAAGAAACTCAAAAAATTTCATAAACACGTGGAAATTGAACAACATACTTCTGAATAACCAATGGGTCACAGAGAAAACTAAAGAAGAAATCAGACAGTTCCTTCAATTAAATAACAATGACAATACAACATATCGGAATCTGTGGGACACAATGAAAGCAGTCTTACGAGGGAAATTCATAGCAGTGAATACACATATTAGGAAAACAGAACGAGCCCAATTAAACAACCTGATGCTGAACCTCAAGCTTCTAGAAAAAGAAGACCAGGACAAACCCAAAGCTCATACAAGGGAGGAAATTATAAGGATCAGAGGAGAAATCAATGCAATGGAGACTAAGAGAATGATACAAAAAATCAATGAAGCCAAGAGTTGGTTCTTCAAAAGAATCAAGAAGATTGACAGACCCTTAGCCAATCTTGTCAGAAAAAGGAAAGAAAAGGCCCAAATCCATGCAATTAGGAATGAAAAGGGTGAAACTACAACACACCCAGCAGAAATCCAGAGGATCATCAATACCTACTTCCAGGACCTATACGCCAATAAGATGGAAAACACAGAAGAAATGGTCAGATTCCTAGAAACATATGAATTACCAAAGTTGAATGAAGAAGACCTAAAAATTCTGAACAACCCAATATCAACCAATGAAATTGAAAATGTAATTAAAAACTTATCAACTAAGAAAAGCCCGGGCCCTGATGGCTTCACTGCTGAATTCTACAAGACATTTAGAGAGGAACTGCTGCCACTACTGTTTAAACTCTTCAATGAAATTGAAAGGGAAGCAATACTCCCAAATTCATTCCTGGAAGCAAGCATCACCTTGATCCCCAAAGCAGAGAAAGACCCAACTGAAAAAGAGAACTACAGGCCAATCACACTAATGAACATAGATGCAAAATTCCTTAATAAGATAATGGCAAACAGAATGCAGAAGATCATCAAGAAGATCATACACCCTGATCAAGTGGGATTCATCCCAGGGATGCAGGGATGGTTCAATATATGCAAATCAATCAATGTAATACACTATATCAATAGAACCAAGGACAAAAACCATATGATTACGACCATAGATGCAGAAAAAGCATTTGACAAAATCCAACATGCATTTATGATAAAAACCCTACAAAAAAATTGGAACAGATGGTCTCTACCTCAAACTGATACAAGCCATCTATGAAAAACCAACAGCCAATATCATACTAAATGGTCAAAAACTGAAATCCTTCACACTAAAATCAGGAACAAGACAAGGATGTCCACTATCACCACTCTTGTTCAATATAGTTCTGGAAACATTAGCCACGGCAATTAGACAAGAGAAAGAAATAAAAGGAATAAAGATAGGTAATGAAGAAGTCAAATTGTCATTATTTCCAGATGACATGATACTCTATATAGAAGACCCCAAGAACTCCACCAAAAGTCTTCTAGACTTAATAACCAAATTCAGTCAAGTAGCTGGTTACAAGGTCAACACGCAAAAATCAATAGCTTTCCTCTACACAAATGACAGACTCACTGAGAGAGAAATAGGGCAAATAATTCCTTTCACAATAGCATCCAAAAAACTGAAATACCTAAGAATCAACCTAATGAAAGAAATCAAAGACCTCTTCTCTGAAAACTATGGCACTCTGAAAAGAGAGATTGAAGATGATATCAGAAAATGGACAGACATCCCCTGCTCCTGGGTAGGAAGGATTAATATAGTGAAAATGGCCATACTTCCAAAACTGCTATATAGATTTAATGCAATTCCAATTGAGATCCCAGCAGCATACTTCATGGACCTTGAGAAAACAATCCAAAACTTCATTTGGAACAAGAAGAGACCCAGAATAGCAAAAGCAATTCTAGGTAACAGAGACATGGCAGGGGGTATCACAATCCCCAACCTGCAACTCTACGACAAAGCTACTGTGATAAAAACAGCATGGTACTGGCAAAGAAACAGCCCTGAGGACCAGTGGAACAGATTAGAAGATGCAGAAACAACGCCAGACACACTCAGCCATCTCATCTTTGACAAAGGAGCCAAACATCCTCACTGGAGGAAAGATAGCCTCTTTAATAAATGGTGCTGGAAAAATTGGGCTTCAACTTGCCAAAGATTAAAACTAGACCTATATCTCTCACCATGCACTAAGCTAAAATCAAAATGCATTAAAGATCTAAATATTAAAATAGAAACTCTGAACCACTTGGAACAGAGGTTAGGTAGAACCCTTGAAGACATCGGTGTAGGAAAAGATTTTATGAACAAAACCTCAGTTGCCTGTGAACTAGCACAATCAACAAGTGGGAACCTCTTCTTATTAAAAGGCTTCTGCACAGCAAGAGAAACCATCAGCAGTGTGAAGAGACAACCCACAATGTGGGAAAAAATCTTCACCTGCTCTTCCTCAGACAAAGATCTACTATCTCAAATCTATAAAGAACTTAAAAAGATCAGACCTCCCAAATTTAAAGACCCAATCCAAAAATGGGCATCTGAAATGAACAGACATTTCTCAGACAAAGAAGTACAAATAGCAAATAAATACATGAAAAAATGTTCAACATCACTGGTCATTCGAGAGATGCAAATGAAAACAACACTGATATTCCACTTCACTCCAGAAAGAATGGCTGCTATCATGAAATCAACCAACAACAAATGCTGGCGGGGCTGTGGGGAAAGAGGAACCCTGCTCCACTGCTGCTGGAAGTGTAGACTGGTGCAAGCACTGTGGAAATCAGTATGGAGATACCTCAAAGAACTAGGACTGGAAGTCCCATTTGACCCCACTATTCCACTGCTGGGGATCTTCCCCGAAGAATTAAAAGAATCATACCACAGTGATATATGTGTGCCCATGTTCATAGCAGCACAGTTTGTAATAGCTAAAACTTGGAAACAGCCCAAATGCCCATCAACTGGAGACTGGATAAAGAAAATGTGGGTTTTTTAATAAAATGGAGTACTACTCAGCCATAAAAAATGAGAAATTAGAGACATTTATAGCTAAGTGGATGCACATTGAGACAATACTCTTAAGTGAAATAAATAGGACACACATGTGTAAATACCGAATAGTTTCTCTGGTGTGAGACACTGAAAGTGTAAATAAGGACTAAATGGTATAATAGGTAATGTGAAATAGGAAGAAAAGGGGCAAAGGGGAAGGAGGTGGGGGGGGTGGCTAGGGGAAAGGATAGAAGGGAATGGGATTAATATGAGAAAATGGAAAAATAGGAACAAAATCTTTGTAAATAGGGAGAAATGGAGAGGTTGAAGGGAGGGCTGGGCAAGGGTGAAAAATAAGAACCAAGAGAGACTATGTAAAGGTGCAAATTTCCAACAATGAATGTCATTATATTGTATACCTAAAATGTACCAATGATTAGAATGAATCATCGATAATGTAAAATAGGAAGAAAAGGTCCAAAGGGGTAGGGGTGGGAGGGTCAGGGGAAAGGAATGAAGGGAAAGGAAAAATGCTGAGAAATGGAAAAAATGGAAATACAGTCTTTGTAAATAGAGAAGGGTGGAGGTGGTGAAGGGAGGGCTAGGAATGGGGAAAAAATAAGAACCAAGATGTATCATGTAAAGGTACAAGTTCCCAATGAGAAATGTAATTGTGTTGTATACCTACAGTATACCAATAAAAGAATTTAATTTAAAAACTATATATATATATATACATATAAAGAATGTGAGAAGTCTTCATTTATGCATGATTTTTATACAAACATTGCATTGTTGAGAAACCCATGTCAATGTATATTGTGTGGGAACTCATCTAGTCATTTTGGTTTTATTCATATTGCAAATGAACACAGAATTGTGATGAGCCATCTGTATACAGGATGTACACAAGTAATAAAGCAGGTTAGATCAAAAAAAGAAAGAAAGAAAGAAACTTCTGGGCTACGACCAAGGAGCTGAGCTTTTCAGGCTGCCATAACCCTGGCCCGAGTGCTGAGGAGAAGAGCCACCCCACTGCCAAGGAGCTGAACCATGTGAGTGCCAGCAGCAACCCTCCTCCCCCATTGAAATGAGAAGACACCTAATCAAGTCTCAAAACAAGACTTCCAGATCACCTAAAGCAACTCCAAAGGGAAACGAGAGGGAACAATCTGATACTCAATCACCAGGACTCCCTGAACTGCCAATAAAAGAAGATCTGGAAAAAATTAAATCAGAAATAATTTCTTACATAACAGCAGAGATCGGGCCCATAGTGCAAGACATGATTAATAAATCTAGAGTGGACACAGATAAAAAAAAATAGAGGAAAATGATGGAATCCCAACACAGGAAACAAAAAGAATCCATAAAACAGATGCAAACAGATTTCCAGGAGATTAAAAACTCCATTGAAAGTTTACACAGCAGAGTGAGCCAATATGAGGACAGAATTTTAGATGTAGAAGACAAGATTGCAATTAGTGACCAGGAAAAGAAAAATTGCTTCAAAGTTGTAAGGGACCACGAGAAATCAATCCAGCAGCTGCTTGACAATGCAAAGAAGAATAACACATGACTGACTAGAGTCAAGGAAAAAACAGGAGAGAGTCCAGATGACATTAAAAAAACTGTTCACAGAAGTGATGGCAGAAAACTTCCCAAGCACGGGAAAAAAACTTGACATACAGATAAGTGAGGCATATAGGACTCCAACGACCCTCAATCAAAAAAAATCTACACATAGGCAAAAAGTACTTAAGATTACAGAAACCCAAAAGAAGAACAAAATTCTTCAAGCAGTTAGAGAAAAGAAATCATATACAAGGAAAGCCCATCAGAATCACAGCAAACTTTTCAACACAAACCCACAAGGCAAGAAGAGATTGGAATGACATATTTCAAGCTCTAAAGATAAACAGCTTCCAACCTACATTGATGTACCCTGCAAAACTATCTTTCAAAATTGATGGAGAAATAGGATACTTTCATGACAAAGAGCACTTTAGGAACTTCATGAATACCAAACCAACACTCCAAAAAATTTTAGACAGTATCCTAGGAAAAGACAATGAGGATCACAACCCCAGGAAGCACAGCAGAATGAATCCATTGGGTGAGACAAGAAATTAAATGAAAAGGGGGAGAATCCAACAAAAAGAAAATGTCATGATAATGATAATTCAATACATGTCAGGTATAACCACCAATGTTAATGGTCTCAATTCACCAATCAAAACAAATAGAATGGCAGAATGTGTCAAGAAGCAAGATCCAACAATATGATGCATAAAAGAAACACACTTAATTCAAAAAGAAACTCACAGACTGAAAGTTAAAGGGCGAAAAACAACACTCCATGCAACAGAAATCAAAAAAAAAAAAAAAAAAAGCAGGAGTAACTATTTTCTTTGGAGATCAAGTGGATTTCAAACCAACACTGATTAAGAGAGACAGTGAAGGACACTACACCCGTGTAAAGGGAACAATCCAAGAGGAAGAGATGACAATCATAAATATATATGCACCAAACACTAGTGCACCCAACTATATAAAACAAATACTATTGGATATAAAAAATCAAATAAGCACTAATACAATCATAGCTGGGGACCTCAATACCCCACTGTCACAAATAGATCAACTAGACAAAAAATAAGCAACAGAATACTAGAACTCAAACTCTTGAACAAATGAACTTAACAGATGTTTGCAGAGTGTTCCACCACACAAAATCAGAATACACAATCTTTTCAGCTGCACACGGGTCATTCTCCAAAATAGACTGCATACTCACTCATAGAACATGTTTAGGTAAGTGCAAAGGAATTGAAGTTATTCCCTGTATATTATCAGACCATAGTGTGATGAAATTGGAGATCGATAGCAAAAGAAACTCTGAAAATTTCATAAACACATGGAAATTGAACAACACACTTCTGAATAACCAATGGGTCACAGGAAATTAAAGAAGATATCAGACAGTTCCTTCAATTAAATGACAATGACAATACAACATATTGGAATCTATGGGACACAATGAAAGCAGTCTTACGAGGGAAATTCAGAGAAGTGAATACTGATATTAGGAAAACAGAGTGAGCCCAATTAAACAGCCTGATGCTGAAACTCAACCTTCTAGAAAAAGAAGACCAGGACAACCCAAAGCTCATACAAGGGAGGAAATTATAAAGATCAGGGCAGAAATCAATCCAGTGGAGACTAAGAGAACGATACAAAAAAATCAATGAAGCCAAGAGGTGGTTCTTTGAAAGAATAAACAAAACTGGCAAACCCTTAGCCAACCTTATCAGAAAAAGGAAAGAAAAGCCCCAAATCCATGCAATTAGGAATGAAAAGGATGAAATTAGAACGGACCCAGCAGAAATCCAGAGGATTATCAACACCTACTTTGAGAACCCATACATCAATAAGATGAAAAACACAGAAGAAATGGACACATTCCGAGATACGTATGAGTTACTAAAGTTAAACAAAGACCTAAAAAATTCTAAACAAACCAATATCAATCAATGAAATTGAAAATGTAATTAAAAACTTACCAACTAAGAAAAGCCCAGGTCCTGATGACTTCACTGCAGAATTCTACAAGACATTTAGAGAGGAACTACTGCCACTACTGTTTAAACTCTTCAATGAAATTGAAAGGGAACCAATGACTATGTCTGTGGATTTGAAAACTTATGTAGAACAGCCATGTAAAGGTGCTGAGGAATTTGTCAGTATTTATTATGAGACAATTGACAAAAGAAGAAGGGCACTTGTCAGGCTGTATCCGGATGAGGCCACTTCAGTATGGAATGGAGATGTCACAGGGCTGCATGCCCTAAATACTTTTTTGAGATGTTGCCTTCTAGTGAGTTCCAGGTTAATATGTTAGACTGCCAACCAGTCCATGAGCAAGCTACCCAGTCCCAGACTCCAGTTCTTGTAAACAGTGGAGCTGTGAAATTTGGAAATAAACAGCACTACTTCAACCAGAACTTCCTGCTGACTGCTTAAGCCACTCCTCACAGCTCCGTGTGGAAGGCTGCAAGTGATTGCTTCTGCTTTCAAAATTGGGCTAATAGTTAGAAGGGAAAAAGCCAATTCTTTGGTCCTTTAGGTCCAGCAACAGAAGTTTATCTGAATTAACTAATTTTGTTGTCAAAGCACTATGAATTGGTATGTGCTGAAACTAAAATTCTTCAATATTTTCTAATTCCTACCAGCACCTTTTCTAGTAACTGCCAATTTGGATTATTGCCCTTAAGAGCTTTAATGCTAGTTTTTTTACTTGCCTTATATACATTCCACTGATGACATTCTTAAAGTAATATTAAACATGTGATTGAAGTACTAACATTCTCACTGTGAACCCAGCCTGTTGCAAAAACCCTTTTGTAACACTATCTATGGGATGTCAGCACAACATACTACTCTGGGAGGAAGTAGAATTCCTTTTGGTTATTAATTTTGTAGTAAAACATGCCTATTTTCAGTTAACACTTGTAATGCAGTTTTAATATCTAAGTATAACCTTTTCAAAGCAGTTTAGTTTACGTTTGCCTAAAGAGTCTGACACATTGAAATTACAAGTAGAAATGTTCCATAGTCCTTTTTCATATTAAATTTTCTTAGGTTGATGTGTTTCCTTAACAACTGAATTAATTACAGAGGTGAAAATTTTTTTCCTTTGATACCTGATTCTTAAGTACATTTGGTGGCTTAAAAGCAGAACTTAAGAACATTTTTTTGGCAGCTCCGGGTCTATATATTTAGGGAATATATGGTAGTAGAACTAATATTTTTCATGAGAAATGAGAAAAGCTAAGGTTGAAGACAAAAATAAGGGTGGGTAACAAAATGGTAAAATGTTTGTACTTGTTTTCTACCTTCTAAAGATGTAGCCTATTTTTAGGATGTCAATTAATAAGTCAATAAGTTTTATTGCTAAATGGACATGAGCATCACTTTTGTTCAGAGAATTTTTTAAGGTCTTTGCACCTCATTCTTGTCCTCAGTATATATCTCAATTTTTTCAAAAACTTATAGGGGTAAAATCCCAGCAATAAGCCTGACCTGACTCGGTTAAACAAGAAGTTGGAAACAAAGCCATTCTTTGGTCTTTCTTACACCCTTGACTTCTAAGTCTTCCATGTGAACTTCAGGCCCAGAGACTTCTACGTATTACCCCCCTCCCAAATGAGCAATTTCCCCACACACACACCGTGTTTTCTACTGTCAACTATGTCATATATCATGTAAAATTTAAATTAATTTTATGATTTATTCTTCCATATGGCATTGGCCAAAGAGATCTGTTTTAAAACACTTTTCGGTTGTGTGGCTAACTCATTGTCTTTTTAAAGAGAAAACAGAGAACAACAGATCACCATAACACCCAAAAAAACAAAATCATTTGATGTCTATACTTCTGAAGTGAAAAAACTTAGCTCTGATTTTTGGATAAAACTTCTCAATCTGTGCAATTTTTTTTTTACTTAAATTCTTTTATTGGTACATTTTAGGTATACATCTACATTTATCATTGGGTGCTTGTACCTGTACATGATGGATCTTGGTTCTTATTTTTTTCCCCATTCCCTGTGCACCCTTCACCCCACCTACCCTTCCCTATTTACAGAGACTTTGTTTCCTTTTTTTTCTTTTCTCATAATTTTTCCTTCCCCTTCTTTCCTTTCCCCTTCCCCTCCCACCACTCCTACACCTTTGGACCTTTTCCTGTTTCAAATTATCAATTGTTCATTTTAATCATTTTCATCCTTATTTACACTTTCAGTTTCTCACACTAGAGAAGCTATTTGGTATTTACACGTGTGTCTTATTTATTTCACTTAAGAGTATGGCCTCAATAGGCATCCATTTAGCTCTAAATGCCTCTAGTTTCTCATTCTTTATGGCTGAGTAGTACTCCATTTTATTAAAAAAAACCACACTAGACTGTATTTTTGACATGCTCATATTTTTATAACTTGAAAAATAAAATTTTCCTGAGACAAGTTTCTCAATTAAAAAGTCCATTGACCAAAATAAATATATAGATTTAAATGCAATTGCTATTACAATTCCAAAAACATTCTTCACAGAATTAGGAAATAATCCAAAAATTCATATGGAACTAAAGCAATTCTGTGAATATGTGCAAAGTGGGAGGTACCACAATTCCTGATTTCAAGTTATACAATAAAGCAATACTGTAACACAACACGATACTGGCACAAAAATAGACTTGTAGACCAACGGGATGGAACATAAGACAGAGAAATAATCCTTTGTGCTTTCAGCCATTTAATTTTTGACAAAAGGGCCAAAAACTTACACTGGAGTAAAGATAACCTCTTTCATAAATAGTGCTGGGAAAACTGGTTATTCACATGTGAAAGATTGAAATTAGATCCATATTTATCACTCTGTACTCAAATCAAATCAAAATGAATCATCAAAGACTTGTATATGAAAACCAAAATTTTGAAACTGCTGGAAGATTACACAGGGGAAGCACTTGAAGCCATGTACACAGGAAAGGACATCCTGGACAGGACTCCAACACACAGAAAATAATATTAGGATATCAAAATAACAAGTAATAAAAAGTTTCTGCATGGCAAAGAAAACAATCAAAGGAATGGGAAATAATTTTTGCCAGTTACCCTCCTGATAAAGACTAATACCTAGAATATATAAAGAATTCAAAAACATTAACCTCCTCTACATTGTTGGTGGGAATGTAAACTAGTAACTCACTGTGGAAATTGGTATGGAGATTTCTCAAACACCTAAAAATAGAAATTCCCTTTGATTCAGCTATACCTCTCCTGGGTATATTCCTGAAGGAGTTAAAGATAACATACTACACTGATGTCTGCAGCAGCACAATTCACGACAGATGCAGCAAGGAAGGAGCCTGCATGAGCACCAAGAGAAAAACGGATAAATGCACATGGTATCGATACATAGTGGAACGTTGTTCAGTCACGCAGAAGAATGAAGGCATGTCATGTTCACAAAAAAGAATAGAACTAGAGACAATGAGTTCAGGTAAAATAAATCAGACACAGGAAATTAAATGTCACATGGTTTCTCTTAGGGGAAAAAGCTAACATATGAACAGGTTAAAGAGTAAAGGAGAGATGGAAGGAAACAAAAGGCAGAGATTTGAGGGTAGGGAAGGAAATAAAGAGGATGGAGAAGTGGAAGGATTGTGACAGGGGAGGGGAATAAAGGGATTGAAAATGATCAAGATATGAACATTTACCAATTCCTCAAAACAAAAACAACTGGTATGTACTGCAGAAACTAAGAAATCAGCGAAAAGGAGACAGACCAAATACTGACTGCTTCATGCACAAGATTCCAACTCAGCGTGGCTCCAGATGGAGACCTGCTGTCTGGGACTATAACTACGGTCCCAGAAAATACATGTTCGCTCAGAAACATGAAATCAACTACTTCAGTCTCACTGTAATAGTTCGAGAAGCCACATGGGCTACTGGGGACATAGTGGGTGATGCAATGATAACTCACTCATCTACCTGGCAGTTCCACTGGCACTGTACCCCTGTGTCTGTGACCTTTGAAAACAAAAAGGGAACAAGACTAGGACCCCACAGTCACAGGGAGCTCATGGCCATGATTCCTGCACTGACCCACAGAGAGCCCTGGGGGACACCATATGCGGGTGCACCTCTGGCTGGCCCTCTATGAGTTCCTGGGGAATTCCAGGTCCCTGCCACCCCAAAAAGAAGGGGAAGATAATGAGACAAAGGTTGGCCACTGCACTGCAGCTCTTAGGGCCCAGGGAGTTGCAGTCCCAGTGCAGTGCAGAGGCCAGAGATTCCTTAATTGGCCATTGGAGACCCCGAGTGCCAGTCCTGCCAGACACATAGAAACCTTGTCAGCAGATTTTATGCAAACACAGAGATTACACACACTGTCCAGCATTGGTGACAGGACAGGAGGCCATTTCCTCCAGGATTCCATGACATGGAAGCAAGGTGCTTCCAGGACAGGACAGCCAGGCTCAGTGCTCTCCTGTGACCTGTGCTGCTGGGCTCCATGAACCTCTGTTCAGGGTCCACAGTGCTGGAGTCCTCGGGGTCCACCTCATGATCCTCCAAACAGAGCAGGCTCAGAGCACACGGACCCTGGGAGAGGAGCTGGTGGCTGGGTGTCCTGGCCAAGACATGAAGGTAAGATCAGCGCCTGCCTGTCCTCTGCCAGGGCAGGAAGAGGCCCTCAGTACAGGGACACGGCAGGGCTGTGCACACAGTAAGCACTCGGCATGCGCCCTTGGCAGGGGACATGGTGGCCACTCTCGTGTCCTGGCCAGTCCCACCCTCAGCTCCAGCTCATGGAAGCAGTGCCTGTGACCCTCCTCAGGAAACAACCTCAGTTGTCCTTGATGAACACAAGCTCTGATTCTGCCTGGGAGAGGCCTCAGCTCTTCCTTCTACCGGCTCCCAGGTGAGGGTGATGTGTCTGGCTCAGGACCACTGTGTGCACAGGAGGAGCAGGAAGGAAGGTGAGGACAGGAGGCCCAGCACAGCGGGAGTCTCCCAGCTCCCCAGTAGCACAGCGCCTGCCTCAGGCCAGGGCCAGATACTCATCGCTGATGCCCCTGGACGCACCTGTCCTCACCAGGCTGGGGAGGCCCCTGCCTGAGCCTGCTCCTACACAGGTCACTTTACCTGGCCTTCAGGAAGGATGTTCTCATAGGTTCTCAACTGTGCAAAGACCGTGCATGAAGTGCGTATTTTAACCACAAATGGGCTTATAATCCAGAGGAACCACCAGAGTAATGAGCACAAAAGTGTTTCTCTAACAAAGGAAGCACAGGGCTGGACATGCCTGTGTTTCAATAAAAATGATACAAAGGAAGTGTTTATTACTAGTGTGCACTGTGTTTATATGTTGATGCATTCACGTCATGTGTGTACATGTTAACTCTACTGTATGCACATAACGCAGCCCAACTATGGGCACCGGCTAGTCCCCTTCACAGGGGAGACCTCTGCTACAGAGAGGGTGCTGGGGCCACACCGGCTCTCCGGGCAGCAAGTCCTCTCGGTGTGAGGCTGAGTCCACAGAGCTCTGCAGGGTGCACATCGGGCCCACCCTGCCAGGGCCTCTTGCTGACCCCAGGAGGAAGCACACTAGCCCCACGCCCTTCTCCACAGTTCCCCACACAGCAGCATCATGACTCCCTCTGGTGACCCACGGAAGACCAGGGCAGCCCTACCAGGACACTCACCCACGTCTGCAGCCTGGCAGAGATAGACAGGAGAAAGGGATGGGAACGGCGTATGGGGCTGGGCAGAGGCCGCCAGTGTCTGCCCTCAAGAGAAAGAGCAAGGCCTGCCCGAAACCCCACCTCAGAGGAGAGCAGAGAACAGATCCAGCAGTGTTACGGGGTGGGGCACTGCACCTCCCCAACGGTCGGGGCCAGCGGGCTGAGCCATGGCCTCCCATGCTCCACACAACATTTAGGCACTGGCAGGAAGTCCCTGGGATCCCCGAGGAGGCAGAGAAGACAGCAGGTTGAATGCCACTGTGGTCCAGGGTCAGAGCACAGGTAGAGATGGGGCTCAGGTCCTTCAGGGGGGGAGGACAGAGGTCCCCCCTCAGCCTGGTTAGGGCTGGACCCTGCTGTGTGTCCGGCATGGACATGCTGTGGTCACACCACTCAGGGCCTGGAGGGCAGGAGGTCCTCCCAACCATGTGTGTCTTAGGGAGTGAGGAGGGACCACCAGGGAACCAGGGACAGGAACCAGGAGGCAGGGCTCATGCACCAGGAGAGCTATGGAGAAGCTGGCATGGGGTCACTCTGCATGGAGACCACTCAGCTGTAGACTCCTCACTGCACCCCCAGAGCATGGCTCAGTCTCCCACCTGAAGCCGCTCAGCTCAACTCCAGAATTAAGTAAATCACAGGCGGTGTCCCATTTCAGGCCTCATCTGGAAGGAGAGCAGAGCAGCTGGTGGCCACCTGGTCACCAGGCAGCATGGCAGCAAAGGGTCTCTGTGCCTCATGGGACGTGTGAGCGTGGGACTGTGACCCCTTCTCTGCCACTGCCTCCGTCATCCTCTGTGCAGCTGCCAGGCTTGGGGCAATGGCCCAGCATGGAAATGGGAACGGCTCGGTGGTCCTCTGGAGAGAGTTTGTGCTGGAGGGATTCAGGGGAGGTGTGGAGACCCAGGCCCTGCTCTTTGCTGTGTTCCTGGCCCTGTACGTGGTGACCATCATGGGCAACCTTACCATGATCAGTGTCATCACCCTGGATGCCCGCCTGCACTCACCCATGTACTTCTTCCTCAAGAACCTGTCCTTCCTGGACCTCTGCTACTCGTCTGTTTTTGCCCCTGAAGCTTTGACAAACTTCTTGTCTTCCTCTAAAGTCATCAGCTTTGGAGGCTGTGCAACCCAGCTGTTTTTCTTCTCCTTTCTTGGTACTACTGAAGCTTTCCTCTTAGCTGTGATGGCCTATGACCGCTTCATGGCCATCTTCAATCCCCTGCATTACCCAGTGACCATGTCCCCCACAGTGTGTGCTGGCCTTGTGCTGGCCTCCTACTGCGGAGGCTGCCTCAACTCTATCATAGAGACCAGCCTCACCTTCCAGCTCCCCTTCTGCAGCTCCAACCGCATCAACCACTTCTTCTGCGATGTTCAACCCCTGCTGCAGTTGGCCTGTGCTGACACGGCTCTCAATGAGCTGGTCATGTTTGTCATCTGTGGTTGCATCACAGTGAGTCCTACAGTAATTGTCCTCATGTCCTATTGCTACATCGCAGTGACCGTCCTCAAGATGCGTTCAGGGTCCAGGGGACAAAAGGTTTTCTCAACCTGTGGCTCCCACCTCACAGCCGTGACCCTGTTTTATGGAACCCTCATTGTCATATATGCCCAGCCAGGGGGTGTGGAGTCCATGGAGCAGGGCAAGTTTCTCTCCATCTTCTACACCCTGGTCATCCCGATGCTCAACCCCCTCATCTACAGTCTGCAGAACAAGGACGTGAAGGACGACCTGCGCAGGCTGGGACAGAGGCGGGCGGCCCTGTGAACAGGGGGACTGGAAAGAGACAGTCCCGGGGTGGTAGGGGTGGAGGGAAGGGCACTGCACATCACACTGCCTGTCACAACAACAGCTTTTGTGTGTCCTGAGCCATCCTTCTTCTCTTGCATTTTTTCTTTCTTTCATCCTTCCTTCCATCCAGCTTCACTTCTTCCTGAAACTGTCATAAGCCAGGCTTTACCAAAGGTGAGTCAGCCCATTCTTTCCACCACAGAAATAATGGTGCAGCGATGCAGCAAAGCCCCCTTGGGTGACGCATTGAGCAGATGACTGATCAGAGAGCCCTGGAGTCAGCCAGGGGATGGGAACAAGGTCAGCATCTCCCAGTTCAGACAGAAGGATCTGACCTTCAGAGATACCCTGTCCTTTTCCTTGTCACTGAATCTAATATCAGTCTGTCTAGGAAATCTACACCGAACATCTTAGTTCGGGACACTTAGAAACTGTAGGTGTGACCATCCTCAGGTGGTATGAAGTCACAGAGCTGAACACAGGCTGGAACAATGTGCTTCTTTCTCAGTTCAGCATGCTGGCTGCTCCTCCCCTTCCCTGCATTCCTGCTGCTGCCTCATCCTGCCTTGCAACACAGTGTCCCTGCTGCTGCTGGAGATCCTCATCATATGCCTGGCACCCTGGTTTCTGTTTAGCCTCCAGCCAGGGACCCAGATGAAACCACCTGGTTTCCTGGCCATCACAACCTTCAATCCCAGCCTAGTTCCTCTTTGTCATAGCAAATGCTGCTTCTCTCTGATGACAGCATTTTGATGAAGTTCAGGTGGGTTTAGCACAGAGAAGAGTGGGGAAGTAACAGTGCAGCTTCTTGGTGTCCTGTTCTTCTCCTGACCCCACTCTGTCCTCCAGTGCCTGAGGTCCCAGACCTGAAGCTCAGGATGGATCTCCAAGGTCCACACCCATTCTCATGCCTAACCATACCCTATCCTCAAGACTTTTGGCTTCCTTCATATGTCCCTTTACTAGAGCTGACCACTCCGTGGCCAGTACCAGGAAGGTGTCCTTTCCACGTGGGGGAACTATGTCCCTGCAAGGGTTTGAGAATCAACTGTATCTCTGATCCCAGTTATCAGTCTCTTTGCCCACCCTACTCATGAAATCTATGGCAAGAGTATATAAGTGCTGGTGCCAGTTGTCTATCTGAACATTCCCCAGGTCTCCATTTCCTTTTATACCCATCCTGTCCCAGCATTAAGATCTCCAAAATATTGGTACTCTTTTTATAATACTTTGGGTACATCTGATATCAAATTCTTCTTTTCATGGAGGAGTCTCTAACTTTCTGATCCAAATTAACAAACATTTGCTCTTGTGGTGCCATAGCAAGTGTCTCTCTTCCTACTCCATCTCCACCTCCATCTCTCTTTATGCACATCTGTACATATGTATGGATATGCACATATAAGGATATATATTTTTTCATTACACTGGCTTCAAAAAAATGATATATCTTTGTCTCAATTATGGTAATCCAAATTTGGATCCAGAAAAAATTTATTTTTCTTACCCAAAAATAGAATTATCCTAAACCTCCATTCTACATCTTGAGTCTTCTCTTTTCTTATTTCATTTCCTTTGCAGAAATTTTTAAGTTTACCAGAAGTCTGTTTGTTAATGTTTTCTTTGTTGCCTGTGCCTTTGGTGTCATCTCCACAAAAGCCCATGTCATAAATCTTTCCCTTATTTTCCTCTAAGAGTTTTATATTGAGATTTTCTGCTTAGGACTTTAATCCATTGTCAGCCAGGTTTCCTATGTGGTATCCAAAGGACCCAAGTGCCATATTTTGCATATGCACTTCTAGTTTCTCCAACACAGCTCATGGAAGAGATTGCTCTTCCAAATTCAATGGTCTTGAAAGCCTTGTCAAAACTCACATGACCATGCATTTCAGGGGTTATTTCTAGGTGCTTTTATTTTATTCAGCTAGCCTATATGCCCCTTGCAATGTCAGTACCTTGCTATTTTGATTAGTAGAACTTGCAAGGTGCTTTCAAATCAGTAAGCATTAGACCTCCAACTTTATTGTTCTATTTGGTCATTTGGTGTCTCTTAGGAAGTCACATGATTTTAAGACAGAGCTTTCCTTTTTGAAACAAAATGGCACGGGGGTTTTAAAACAGATGGCATTGAGTCTGTGGAGTGTTTTGAGCAGTATTGCTTTTCTAAGAATATTAAGTCTTGCAATCCATGAACATGGGATGTTTTTCCTGTAGTGGATCTTCTATAACACCTCAGAGCATGTTTAATACTTGTCCATGTACAAGTCTTCCTGTTGTTCTTTAAGGGTCATCCCTAAAATTTCCACTTGCACTAAACCTTTGCTGATCTTTGCAACCCGAAGGAGCCTCCCATACTCCTGGATCATTTATCTTTCTTTCATATGATACTGACAATCTTTGCATTATTGTAACAAATTTGGACACCAAAAAAACCACAAAAAGAAGTAATAAAGACACCTAGGATTCTTCTTTTCCATTTTTTTCTACTGGTAATAACTGAGAAACTAAAGTACACTATCACAGTCGGGAAGTTAACAGCATTAAAATGTATCAGACTTCACTAATAATCAACATTTGTGTGTACATTCATTTTGGGGGAGGGTGTTTGTGTTTAGTTTTACTCAATTTTAACACTGTGTATATTTATGTGACCAGCACCACACCCAGGTAAAGAGCACTTCTATCACAATGATAGTGACTGCTGACCTGCAAAAGCCACAGTTGTCTTCTTCCTTCTCAAACTTCTTGACCTCACAAACACCCACAACCACAAATACACGTAATGGCTGTCATTTCACAATGATTTACTAATGGAATCATATCATGTGTCACATTTTGAGACTGGCAATTTTCATTCATGAAATTCCCTTGAATGCATCTAAGTTGTTACATGTCAACAATATTCAGTAGTAGGCATGAGCCACAAATACACTGAAATGAAATTGGTTTTTTAGGTGATCTTCTATTAGGAGACTTTGATGAACTCACTAATATTTTGAAGTTTTGGGGGGAAAGGGATTTTCTTTATATACAATCATGTAACTTGCATATAGGGGTAGTCTATTTCCACCTTTCCAAAATGTGTACCTTTCCTTTCTTCTCTCAACCAATTGCAAAGGCTGGAACTTTCAGTGCTATATTAAACAAATGAGAGTGTGGAGAGTAGGTTGCACCCAGTTTTAGTTAGAAGACATTCAGTCTTTCCCCACTAACTCTGATGCTGGCTGTGCGTGTTTTCCTAGAGGCTCTTTATCATCAAATCCAGGAAGTTCTCCAATATTCCAGCCTCAAAGAGCCTGTCTTAGTAATGAAAGTAGGGTTTTCATCAACTGTCCTTTCTAATTCAAGTGATATGATCATTGACTTCTCTTCTCCTTTCTGTTCATAGGGTGGGTTACATTGCTTGGTTTTGAAGGTTGGATTATCCTTGCATACCTGGAATCAACCTCATTCAGCTATGCTGTATAATTCTTTTCATATACTACTATATTTTACTTGCTAAAATTTTATTGATTATTTTATGTCCAAGATCATTTGTTACATTGATTGGTTTTAATTTTTGTCCTTTTTCAATATTTCAATCAGAGCAAATCTCTGTTTAATTTTGCTGTGAATCTTGAACTGTTCTCAGAAACAAATACAATTTTTAAAAAATTGTTGGCCTGCATGTTTCTTAGAGTACTAAGCTGAACCTATCTATGCCTGAAGATTCTTTTTAAACAGATTTGAAATTATAAATTCAGCTTTCCTTGGTTACTTATAATTATTGCTACTGATGTTTGCTATTTGTTCAGTTTTGTATTTTCATTCATGAAAAAATGCTCTATTTGTTTCAAGGTGTTGAATTTATTATCTTAAAGTTATTTATCATTTGAATTTTAAAATTAATTTACTGATTATTTCATTTCTCAGGCTCTTATATCTTTCTTTTCTTTTAATTTACTCATTTTATTATATTCTAAGTTCCTGTCACATAAAAACCCAGTTTCCATGATAAACTTCCTTGGTGCTACAAAACAGAACAAAGTATTCTTACTCCTAGACTTGACAGAAGAAACTCTAGCTTTCATCTGTACCAATGACCTTCAGATCATTTTAAAGACCTTCACAGGAGACCTTGACCAGAATGCTTCCACCCTAGAGCCTGCCAGGTGCTGAGGTCATGCTTGGGTACTGCAGCCCTGCACCAGTTAGATAGATGGTCACCATGACCAAGATGCCCCAGGTTGCCCTCTGGCCCAACCTCATTTTCTTTGGACCACTGAATTAACAATTTTTAATTGCTTGCAAAACAATGCAATATTGCGGTACCTCCGTTCATGAACTTAATTCTTTCCACAATTCTAGTTGCAACCGAATTGCAACCATGGTACAAATCATGGAACCAAATCTGGGACCAGAACTGTTGAAAGAATTAAGTTCGAGAACCAAGCTTCCACTGTATCAGGAGAATATATACATAAACTGGTGACTTACAGCCTTGCCCAATTTCATTACTATACAATGAACACATGTACCATATTATCACTCTGTGCACCTTAAATTTGGATAATTAAAATAATAATGAATAAAAGTATAAAGTCAAGAAATGTAGCATCAGGGTGCTTGACGTTGCACACAGCACTCAGCGGGGCTGAACAGCTTAGAATGCAGAGACGTCCTACAAATTAAACAAGAATTTGCAGATCCACAAGCAAACTGGGGGACAGAAGGTAAAAAGAGACAGAGACAAAATACTGATGGCTGTGTGCAGAAGACCCAGCCCAGACTGGCTCCAGGGAGACTGGGGTGTCCAGGACTAAGACCCTGGCCCCACTGGGCCACTTGGACCACACATACTTAAATTATATACAGAGATAATTCAGTGTCTTGGTCACTACAGTCCAACTGCTCCACATGGGCTGGCGGGGTCCAGTAGGAGATGCAAAGACAGAACTCGCCCCTTCTCAAGGCAGCGCGGCTGGGCACTGCAGCCAGGGAGCAGGCATGAGTATGAAGCAAGGTAACAACACTGGGGACAAGGGACAAGCCCCGTGTTGCTGACGTCTGTGCTCCCTGGGTTGACCCACAGAGCACACTGAGGAGAGGCACAGAGATGAAGGACTGTTGGCCATCCCGCCAGGAGGAAGCGGAGGAATTCAGGCTTCCTGCTTCCCCTTAGGAGGGAAGGTGATGAAACAAAGATTGGCTGCAGCACTGCAGCTCCTAGGACCAAGGGAGTTGCAGTCCCGGCCCAGGGCAGAGGCCCAGAGCCTCCCTAATTGGCCACTGGAGGCCCCAAGTCCCAGTCCTGCCAGGTGCAAAGAATCTGCCCCACAGTGTGACCTAGAGTACAAGAGTGTCCACGTGCTGCCCAGCTGACAGCACAGGAGGGGAGGACAGGGGACAGAGCCCTTTCCTGCCTTACTGCACAGACACCCAGGAACTCGCTGCTGCCAGAACAGGACACCCGGATGCTCACTGGGCCCCCAGGGGCTGAGCTCTGCCCAGCCCAGCCTCACACCTGCGCTGAGGGTCCAGAGCTGAACTCCTGAGGAGCCCAAGTCCTCAGTGACCTCCTCACCATCTCACCATCGTCAGCACAGAGCAGACTCAGGAGCATGGGCACCCTGGAGAGTAACTAATGGCTCTGTGTCCTGGAGGAGGAAAACAGGGGCCTGTGCATAGGGAGGTAGCAGGGACTTGGACACAGTAAGCACTCAGGACTTACTTTCACGGTGATGTGGGCCTTTGCGCCTTCCAGCCAGCCTTGGCCTGGACTCCAGACCAGAGTGGTAAGTGCCTCTGAACCAGAACCCTAGTTTGGAGACAAACTCCAGTGCACTTTGTTAAACAGGGGCTCTGACTGCTGCACCTCCTCTTTCTACCAGCTTCCAGGTGAGGGTGATGCAGCTGGCTCAGGATCACTGTGTACACAGGAGGGGCAGGGAGGAAGGTGAGGACAGGAGGCCCAGCACAGCGGGAGTCTCCCAGCTCCCCAGCAGCACAGCGCCTGCCTCTGGCCAGGGCCAGCTGCTTATTTAGTGATGCCTGTGGACGCACCTCCACTCTCAGCAAACGGGGGAGAGCCCCTCCAGTCCCTCTTCCAACACAATTCAATGAACTTGGCTTTCAGGATGGATACTTCTTTTTATTTACAATTTAGTAAAAAGCAAAAATCCAGGATCAGAATTATAACCACCACAAATTCCTATCAAGAGGAATTGGCAAGAGTTGTGCACACAACACAATTGCATTTGAAGCCTTCCAGCCAGCAGTGGAAAGGTCTGCTACCTAGTATCTGGGGAAGGACAGCTAGGCCTGCTCCAGGTCCATTTACCATCATAAGCCCTGCATGGTAGAGGTTGTACAGCGGCAGGACCAACCCCACCTGGCCTTCCTAGAGTCCCTCTAGAACGATACAGAGCAGACCCCATACCCTTCCCCAGCCAGGGTCCCCAGCATGGCAGCATCATGACTGGCAACCAGTAGAGGTGCAGGGCCATCCCCTCTCCAGATGCTGCTACATCATCTATGCAGTGGCAGAGAGGAGGAGGAGAAAATGATTGGGAATTGCCACCCGAGACTGGACAGAGGCCAACTACAGTTTTCAATAGGTCAGAGCAAACCCTGTCTAAATCCCCGCTGTGAAGGTCACCAGGGCCAGCTCTGAGGAGATGGGGAGGATGTGCACTTCCCAAATGCACAGCGGCACAGTTCTGCTGCTTATGAGTGGATCACAGGGCTCACTTGTCCCAACCCATGAGAAGTCCACCATCTGTGCATGGTGGGAAGACCCTGACACCCTCAAGAAGGCAGAGAACTTGGCAGATTGAGCTCCACTGAGGCCCAGCCTCAATCAGAGATGTGGAACTGGGAATCAGCGTCCTCCCTCATTGTCAGATGGGGCACAGACCCAGTTGGGAAGTCTGCACCTTGCTCTTTGTCCCACCAGGAGGTTTGACAGAACTCAGCCCAAAGCCTGATGGCAGAAGGTTCTCACTACCATCACCTGAATGAGGATGGGGAGATAAGGCCTGGGAAGTGTGGAATGGGACACAGAAGCCAGGTCCACATATGCTTAGGAGCATATCTGAGCAGTGATAAAGCTGGTCTATCAGACACAGGCATGGGGGACATTCTAACCTTGTCCTTACACAGATACTCAGCTCTGGATGCTACTTTAGCTCCCTTAGAACATAGCTCAGGCTCCTACAAAGGGAAACTCAGCACATATTGATGAATTAAGGAAATCAAAGGAAATTTCCTCTTTTAGGCCATGGCGAGCTCACCTACAAAGAGAACATGAGAACTGGTGGTATCAAGTTTGGTGGACAGCATGGTGTCAGCCAGTCACTGGAGGTCATGGAATGCATGACTGTGTGACTGTCTCCAGGGTTCTCTCTGTGCAGCTGTCCCAGCTCAGGGCTATGATGATCCACAGACATGGGAACCTCTCGGTGGTGCTCTGGCAGGAGTTTGTGCTGGTGGGATTCAAGGGAGGTGTGGAGACCCAGGCCCTGCTCTTTGCAGTATTCTTTGTCCTGTACATGGTGACTGTCCTGGGCAACCTCACCATGATCACAGTCATCAGCCTGGATGCCCACCTGCACTCACCCATGTACTTCTTCCTCAAGAACCTGTCCTTCCTGGACCTCTGCTACTCATCTGTCATCGCCCCCAGTGCCCTGGCCAACTTCTTCTCCTCCACCAAAGTCATCAGCTTTGGAGGCTGTACAACCCAGTTCTTTTTCTTCTCTTTACTGGTCACCACTGAGGGCTTCCTACTGGCAGTAATGGCCTATGACCGCTTCATGGCCATCTGCAGCCCCCTACAGTACCCTAGGACCATGCGCCCTGACAAATGTGCCTGCCTAGTCCTTGGCACCTACTGCGGAGGCTGCCTCAACTCCATGGTGCAGACCAGCCTCACCTTCCAGCTCCCCTTCTGCAGCTCCAACCGCATCAACCACTTCTTCTGCGACGTGCCGCCCCTGCTACAGCTCGCCTGTGCCGACACGGCTCTCAATGAGCTGGTCATGTTTGCTATCTGTGGACTCATCATTGTGGGCACCACTCTTGTGGTCCTCATCTCCTATGGCTACATCACAGTGACCATCCTCAGGATGCGTTCAGGGTCAGGGAGACAAAAGGTTGTCTCCACCTGTGGCTCCCACATGACAGCAGTGTCCTTGTTTTATGGGACAGTGTTTGTCATGTATGCACAGCCAGGGGCAGTGGAGTCCATGGAGCAGGGCAAGGTGGTCTCCATCTTCTACACCCTGGTCATCCCGATGCTCAACCCCCTCATCTACAGTCTGCGGAACAAAGACGTGAAGGACGCCCTGCGGAGGCTGGGACAGAGATGGGCAGCTCTGTGAAGGGGTGGTCAGTGAGAGATGCTGTCCTTTGGATGAAGGAAAGGAGTCCATGAGAGACAAGACAATTCCTCTTGGTTGAGGAATTATTTTATGTTTTTCCTTCCTTCCTTTCTTCCTTCTTTCATCCATCCATTCTCCAACCCTTCTTGAAAGCATATTGTGAGCCAGATATTTACTAAGTGAGAAGAACAAGTCATGTTCTTTACCTTCAGAAAACTACTGGTCCAGAGATAAAGCAGAACTTAAATCACCTTCTGTTGGGGTAACATTTGCATGTGTATTCATGTATATTTACATTTGTTGCACTTGATTTTAACTAAAGCTCAAGAAGTGATTGCATTTTCTGGCATTCAAAGGTTTTTTGTCTTTTCTATGAAAGGAAATAGATTTTGGGGCCTTGTTTTTATTTATGATCCAATTTTGAAAAAAATTAAAAATCTCCAGTAACATTCACATACCAGTTCCCTCTCTGATGCCACCCAAGTGCAAGACTGGCCAGGTTCTGGTGGCCTCTTTTGTGGTCAATTAAAAGGACCTCCTGACACCACTTTTCCCTCTTTCAGCTCAAATCTATATCATTTCCCCAGAAAAGATCTCTTTAAAATAACAATTGATTCGATTCCCAGTACCAAAAAAATAAAATAAAATAACAATTTAAATCTATGGCCAAGCATCCCCTATAGTGAGTTACATGTCAGTGGCCCAGATCTCAAAAAGACTGCCTCTGTCTTGAAAGAATGAGTCTGAGATGAAAGTGGTGCTGAGCATATTCAAAATGTCAAATCATAAAACCACAACTCAGGGAGTTCATCCCTACTCAAATTAAGAAAAAGGTACCAATACCACATCTTCCAGGCACCCTCCAACAATTTTTCACTTACATGAACCCTGGATTAGACTCAGATCAGCATTCCCACTGCCTATGGGGAACATTCTGTGAGTGGGATTACACTACTTGTCTTTGTTCATGAGCATTATGAGGCTCACAATCATGTTTGTGAGACAAATCTATGTGATTGTATGTAATAATAGCTTCTTGACTTTTCTCACCATATAGCTTTGCAACATATGAAGATACCATTTTCCCACTCTTAAGGGACAGGACAATTTTTCCTGTATTGTCACAGTGTATATGAAATTGTGACAGAAATTCCTAGGACTGTAATAGCTTGGTAATGGGGTATACCTAATATTTGCAAATTCTGCCAAAATTATTTTAGTCACTTATGCAGATACTTTCTTGAGTGTCCATACAGGCTAATGAGTATAACCATTAGCTAACATTTTTTCATTTATTTAGTGGTGATTCAGATGTTCTGTTGATGGTGGTTTTACTGTTTACATTTTTTGAACTGTGTCCTCACTCTTTTTCTAGTTGGTTTTTGAGAGTTCTCCACATACTCTGGATCTGATTGCTTTGTTGATTAGATAATTTTCAAATATCTTCTTCATCTTGTGGTATTTTCACTGTATACTGTTGTCTGGTGTCTTTTGAAGAGCACAAGTTCTTAAAATTAATTTCATCAACCTGTTTATGGTTAGTGAATTCTGTGTCAGAGTAGGAAAATCTCTGCCTACAATAATGATAAAGAGTCATTTGCATTTAAGAAGTTTAATTCTTTTGAGTTTCCCATAATGAATCAAAATTCATTTGAAATAAATTTTCAATCTGATTTGAAATAATATCAAGTTCCATTTTTCTTTTGTTTTTTTCTTTGTCCTTTTCTTTTTTCCATATATCAGTTGATCATTTATAACAATAATTGTGATTTCTACCGACAACTATATAAAGCCATTTTGTCATGAGCCAGTGTTCATGTACACATGGATATGTTTCTAGACTTCATTTTTTTCTATTAGACTATTTGTCTAAGCTCACATTATAACATGAAATATGACTAAATTATAATTAATATATAGTACAATCTAAAAAATAACCAGGTAGTTTTACTGTAAAAATAACTAATTATGTCAAAACTAATTATGACTATAAAACCTCTAAGAGTTCATACAAAAAACTGCACTTCCCTAAATAATTTAGAAAAAATGTAAAGTTGTACAGTTATTGGTGGGCATCAAAGAGTTCTGAGTAAATAGGATATACCATGTTCATGGATGGTAGTGGTCAATGCCATGAAGACTATCATTTTGAAGCTTGGTTTATAAACTCAATGTTTTTCTACATGACCAGATTTTTCTAATTCTGAACAAAATGATTCTACAATTATATTGGGCCTTGACATAAAACATCCTAAGAACTCTGGAAAAATGAGAGCAAGGAGAAGGAAAGGAACATATCCTGTGAAAATCAAGACTCCTTTCAAAACTGTGGTAACCTAAACTGTTGTCATATATGTATAGAAAAATATAAGAGGATTCTCAAGTGGTAAAAAAAAAAACTTTTGAAAATTACTGGGACTCAACAGTAATGAAGAATTGTATTTTTTGAATTATATTTTTTTAAATGTCACAGATTTAGCACACTTATCAGAATGAGGAGAGATGGAGAAAACAGGGACTCATAGAGTGCTGGCTTTGTTTCCCTGGTTCAGTCATGTTGAGAGAAATATGGGCAGATAAGTGAATAAAGAAGGAAGAATTGAATACAATATAGTTGCTCATCAGGGACAATCAAACCCTAAACAATTTATGCCAAGTAGAGTCCAGTATCCTTTTCTTATGGAAGTTATTAATGTAGACAGACAAAATACACAGAGACATCGTGAAGCAAAAAAAGCAGAAGATTCAAGTGTCAGGACAGATGTCTCTCCTTTCACTACTGTTTTCATCATTTTGGGAGTCATAGGTAATGCAACAAGACAGTAAAGAAATAATTAAAATGTATTCAGTTTGGAAGGGAAGCAAAAGATCTTGTCATGTAACTCAGAAGAATTGACCAAAGAATGCTGCCTAGAACTAATAAACAATTAGGGTAACTTTGCAATATTAATATGGAAAATTTGAATACTTTCATATGTATTAACAGTGAACAAGTACCATTTAAAATTATAACCACAATACCAATTGTGTTAACACCACCAAAATTTAAAAGGTTGGGTGAGAATCTTATAAAATATATATAATAATCCTATTTACTACAAAACACTGTTGGAACAAATTAAACAGAAACTAAATAAATGAAAAAAATATTCCATGTTCATGGAAGGAAGACATAATATTGGCAGGATGTCAGTTCTTTCCATCTTGATGTATAACTACAATCTCAGATAAAATCCCATGAAATTATTCTGTGGTTTGTACAGCTTATATCTAGAATGTCCGTCAATGGTGTGTGTTGGAGGCTTGGTCTTCAGGTTGTGGCATTAGTAAGATCGAGTACAGCTTTAGGAGGTGGAGCCTACCAGAAGGATTTAAGTGCCCTGGAGGGACAGTGTATGACTTCACCCTATACTCACATTCTTTGCTTCCCAGCTGCCAAGTGGGAAGCAGCTCCCTCTTCATGTGTTATGGTTTAAATCTAAATTTCCACCCAAATTCCCATGTGGGTGGAAGGTGATTGGATCATAAAAGTGCTATACTCATAAGTGAATTCATCCACTGATGAGTCTGTTAGGTAAATGTGTTATTAGGAGATGGGGTCTTGTTGGAGGTAGGTCTCTGGCAGCATGACTGGAAGGGTATATTCTTACTCCTGGATCCTCCCTTCTCTCTCTGCTTCCTGGTTACCATGATAGGAGCAGCTTTTTATCTGCCAGGCCCCTCTGCCATGTTGTTTCATCCTTGCAGCTAGCCAACTAGGGACTGAAACTACGGGCAAAAATGAACCTCTCTTTCTTTAAGTGGTAGGTGTCAGGTATTCTGTCTCAGCAACAGGAAAGGGGCTAAGACACCATGCACTCTTGCCATGATGTACTGGTCAACACAGGCCCAAAAACAATGAATACAATCAACTAAGAACTAAAACACCCCAAGCTATAACCCAAAATAAATCTTATACATTTATAAATCTTCCATTTTTAAAGTTGATTATCTCAGATATTTTGTTACCATAACAGAAAAGACACACAGCACATATTGACATTATTCTAAACTGTGTATGGAAAGGAAAAAGACTCCGATTGTCCAACATCGTATCAAATGAGAATAACAGAGTTCAGTGACTGACACACTCAAATTTCAAGTCCTACTACAGAGCTACAGTGAGCAAAACAGTGTGGTTGCTGAAAGAATGGGACAATCAAGCAATGAAACCTAATGGAGTCTAGAACAGAACCTCAAAATAGAGTCCTTTTCTGGCTAAGCTGCAAGTTTTTCAAATCTTCAGCTGTTATTTGCTCCCAATTCTCACTACAAATTGGGTCAAAATCAGCCAGCGATACCCATACCACTGCAAGACTCAGGGGTGTAGGGGCTGACTTGAAACTGGCTGTACCAGATTAATTCATCCCCTGCTTGTAAATTCAGCCACACACAAAGTCTTAGAACATGGGCAAAATTGAAACAAGTTCTTTCCCAGAAGTGAACATGAACAGTTTTTAATTCAGTTCCCAAGAGAGTCCCATTCTCACCTGAAACCCATGACCACCGTCTTTACTGATCACCTTCCCTTCAGGATTCTGGTCTTTGGAACTCAAATGAGAATCACCCATACAGCTGTGTTTACAGCTTGTGAGGCTTCCTCAAGTCCGATTTTTCAAACTCCTACTACAAGTCAATTCCAAATGCTTCAAAGATGCTATTTTTCTGGTACTAATTTTCTGAATTAGTCACCTTCCCATTGCTGGGACAAAATGCCTGACATATACAACTTAAAGGAAGAATGTTTTATTTGGTTTCATGGTTTCATAGTTTGCTGTCCGTAGTTAATTGGCTCTAAGGCATGAAGATCATGGTGGAAAGGTATGGCAGAGGAAAGGTGCTCACCTCATGGTATCCAGGAGAGAGAGAGACAGAGAAAGAGAGAGAGAGGGGAGAGAGAGAGAGAGAGAGAGAGAGAGAGAGAGAGAGAGAGAACCGGCAACAGAATAGACTTCCAAAAGCATGTGTCGAATGACTTCATCCAAGTGGGTTTCATCAATTAATTATGCATTCATTCAGCTGTAAACTCACTGGTGGGTTGGTAGGTTAACCCACTGGTAAGGTCAGCACCCTTATGATCCAATCACCCCTCTAGGCTCCCACCTCAGAATATTGCTGCATTTGGGATCTAGATGTCAATACATGAGTCTGTGGGGGCACATTTTATGTCTAAATCACATAAATGGGAAAGAAGGCACTGGACTCTGAGTTAGAAGAACAAAGGAGAAGTAGTAGACACTTTACCCAAGTAAAAGAAATCAATGAAGGCATTCAATTCCAACCCATGCACCAACTGAGAAGTTCCCCCACAATCTGCTGACAGGTAAAAATCTAAATCAGGCTTGTGAATGTGGTCACAGAGTTTACATGGGGACCCCAGAAGTTCACAGGCATGCACACGGTAATGGACACAACAAACACTCAGCTAATACTCAGAAGGGAGGTGTTATTGGGGTATGAGAAAAGCATTTTCTTTGTATTGGTCACTTCTTACTTGCTTGAATTTTCAAATATATATTTGTTTTTATTTTTGCAGAGAGAGGCAGAGATTATTAGACATTCTAGAACAAAAAAGTGGGGAAAATTGGAAAGAGGAGTTAGAGGTGATCTTATCCAACTTCATAACTGTGCTGAGGAGTAATGATTAGCTGGGGTCTGTGGCCTGTGCTGGCAGAGTACTGATTCTGGGTACAGTGGGCTTTACTGTTACCCACACCGTCTGCCTCACATCAACATGGCCAGAATGAAGGACAAGGAGGGGCGGCTATGGGCCAGGACATCCCACTTGAACCCTGCCCCAGGGTGACCAGTCTAAGTGAGGACACTGAACACAAGGTCTTTCCAAGCTGTGCTCCTCATGCTATCTCCTGGGGTCGCCGAGAAACTCAGGCCTCCTGGCACGTCATAGGAGGGGAAGATTGGCCACAGCACTGCAGCTCCTAGAGCCCAGGTAATTGGAGTACAGAGCAGTACAGAGGTCCAGAGCCTCCCTAATTGGTCACCAGAGGCTCCCAGTCCCAGTGCTACATGGTGCAGAGAACCTCCCCAGCAACGTGACCTGAAGGACAAGTACCTTGATACACGGCCTACCTGAAGGAACGGGACAGGAGGCAGAGCCAGGCAGCCACCCTCCCTCTTCCACAAAGAAGCAGAAGCTTCTTTGGACATGGACAGCCAGGCTCTTAGCAGACCTCAGGTGTCCACCTCTGCCCCACCACCATCACTTCCTGCTCCAGAAGCTAGATCTAAACTTCCCAGGAAGTGGGTGTCTTCTTTGTCCACTTCATTATCTGCAGCAAGAGCAAGTCAGGAACAGGGCACCCTGGGAGTCTCAGCATGGCTGTGTGGTCTTAGGGAAGTCCTGACTTTCCAGAGAAGGTAAGGTGAGTGCAGCTGAGGTCAGACATACAGGAGTAGGTCCTGGGTATAGGAGACAGCAGTTGTGTGCACGGTGAGCACTGAGCACTCCCCTCTGGGGCAGGCCTGGCCTCTGCTCCTGGTCACTGGAAGTGGTGCCTGTGAGCCTCTCCCCGACAGGAACCCCTAACACAGGTACTCGATGCACCCTGTCATCTCAGTTCCAGTTCTCCCTGCAAGTGGGCAGCAGCTTTCAGCCCAGGGTGATGCTGCTAGCTCAGGACCACACAGTTCATGTGAGGGGCAAAGCCAAAGGCGAGGATGGAAGCCCAGCATCATGAGATCACTACTCTGGGCATCAGGGTGTCCTCCTCAGCCCATGGGCAGTGCCTGGTCCACTGATGACTGTGGATGTCCCTGCCTCTGCTCTAGGATTGAGACGTCCTTGCTTGTCACTCCCCGCTTGTCACTCCCCCAGTGTTAGTGACCTGGTTTGAGGATCACATTTCGTATATTTTCAGTTCATCACAGAAAGGTGGCTTGCGCAGTTTGTGCCAGAGCTGCCAGTGTGTGTGTGTGTGTGTGTGTGTGTGTGTGTGTGTGTGTGCGCTTATGTGTGTTTGTGTGAAGAGAAACTGCCAAAACAAGGCCCACAGAAACATTTCATTGAGAGTCACTGTGCTCACAGTGGGAAAGTAGGCTGCTCAGTGGATTGCAGAGGACAGAGGGACCCCCATGGGCACCACATCCCCATGTGAGGGTGGCCTCTGGACAGGTGAGGAACCACAGCCTCCGACCCACCCATCCCAGGGACCCTCCTGGTTTCTCCAGCAGCAAGGAGGGCAGACTCTCCTCCCTCCCCAGCCAGGGTCCTCAGCACAGCATCGTGAAACCTGCTGTGACCAGCAGAGTTGCTTGTGGAGCCTATGCAGTGACAAGGGCTCTGGCTGTGGCATGACAAGGACAGAGAAGAGAAAAGGATCAAGAATATCCCAGACTTGATTCCAAATTTAAAGAGAATTTCTACCCAAAGCCCCACACCAGATGGTAATCTGGGGACGGAGATGGCAGGGAGGCCAGGCCAGGGTCTGTGCATCTCCTGAGCATATCAGGGACACTGTCTGCTGCTCTCCAACCAGGGGGCACAGATTTCTCTCCCCACGAGATGTCCAGCATCTGGATGTTGGCAAGAAGTGCCCAGTATCCTCGAGGTGGTGGTTTCCAGCCAGCTGAATGCTGCTGTGGCCAAGTGTCAGAGCCAGAGTTGTCACTGTGCAGCTGAGGGTCCTCAGGGGAGAAAGACAGAGGCCCTGCCTGGGCCCAGGAGCACTGCTCACTGCTCTGCATCCAACCTGCAGAGGCCAGGACCAGGGCCAGGGCTGGTTGGCAGAGGTTCTCCAACTACGAACCGGGGAGTGAGGAACTGAGGCAAGGGCAGTGTGGGATGGGACCATACACACTGGTGCTGCTGAGGAGCCTCCCTGAGGGGTAGCAGGGCAGCTGCTCAGAGGCAGGCATGGGGCCCCTCAGCTCTGCAAACCTATTTCATCCCCAGAGCACAGCTCAGTTCATGCCCTGGGAGGGATCAGTACACACTCATGAATTAAGTACATGCTCAAGTGAAGGAGATCTCGGTAGGCAGGAGAACCAGGCAGGTGGTGGCCCCTTGGTCAGTGGGCAGCATGCACTGATGAGCCCATGTACTCTATAAGGCATGACTGTGTGACTGTGACCAGCTTCCTCTCACTGGCTCCACCCTCCTCTCTGCACAGCTGTTGCAGCTCACGGCCATGACAGCAAACAGACATGGGAACCTCTCAGCTGAGCCCTTCTGGGAGTTTGTGCTGGAGGGATTCAGGGGAGGTGTGGAGACCCAGGCCCTGCTCTTTGCTCTGTTCCTGGCCCTGTACATGGGGAGCATGTTTGGCAACCTCACCATGATCACAGTCATCACCCTGGATGCCCGCCTGCACTCGCCCATGTACTTCTTCCTCAAGAACCTGTCCTTCCTGGACCTCTGCTACTCATCTGTCATCGCCCCCAATGCCCTGGCCAACTTCCTTTCCTCTGCCAAGGTCATCAGCTTTAGAGCCTGTGCAACCCAGCTGTTTTTCTTCTCTCTTCTTGGTACCACAGAGGCTTTACTTCTGGCTGTGATGGCCTATGACCGCTTCATGGCCATCTGCAATCCCCTGCGTTACCCAGTGACCATGTGCTACATGGTCTGTACTTGCCTGGTGCTGGGCTCCTACTGCGGAGGCTGCCTCAACTCCATCGTGCAGACCAGCCTCACCTTCCAGCTCCCCTTCTGTAGCTCCAACCGCATCAACCACTTCTTCTGCGATGTGCTCCCGTTGCTCAGGCTCGCCTGTGCTGACACAGCTCTCAATGAGCTGGTCATGTTCAGCATCTGCGGCTTCATCCTTCTGGGAGCAACAACTGGGATCCTGACTTCCTATGGCTACATCACAGTGACCGTCCTCAAGATGCCCTCTGGATCCAGGAGACACAAGGTCTTCTCCACCTGTGGCTCCCACCTGATGGCCGTGTGCTTGTTTTATGGAACGGGGTTTGTTGTATATGGGCAGCCAGGAGCCATGGAGTCCACAGAGCAGGGCAAGGTGGTCTCCATCTTCTACACCCTGGTCATCCCAATGCTCAACCCCCTCATCTACAGTCTGCGGAACAAGGACGTGAAGGATGCCCTGAGGAGACTGGGACAGAGGCGGGTGACCCTGTGAAGGTGGGTGGCCAGAGAGAGACAGTGTTCTGGGTGTGTGGAAAAAAGCATACTGCTTGTCACAGAGGCAGTTTATGTGTCTTTTGAGTTGATTTTGCTCCTGTTTCTTTCATTCTTTCATCCATCCTTCCATCCATCTTTTCAATCCTTGAAAACATATCATAAACCAGGTTTTACTAAGTATGCATAGAGCATGTTCTTTGCCACCAGAAAAACAGCAGTCCAGAGACAAATCCTGCATCCCTTGGTAATAGAGTGGCAGAAGTTTAAGCAGAGATCTCTCAAAGCTGGGTACAGGACCCATGTCAACATCTCCGGGTTCATTAGCATTTGATGATCTAGATGACCCTTTCCTCATCTTACATCAATGCGGCCAGGAACTTCTCCCCTGAGCATCTTACAATGGGACTCTCAGAGGCTGCAGACTGGCCTGGGATCATCGTGCCTGATGCAAGAGCACTCTGAAGACTCTATCCTCCTAGACCCAGCAGCCTGGCTGGGTCCTCTGCCCGCCTCTGTTCACAATGCTGGACTCCTCCTGCAGGGCTCAACAGACCTTTGAGATGCCCTCAGGGCATCCCCCTATGCTCCAGCTAGGAGCCCAGAGTCAGCAATATGCCTTCCTGGCACTCACAGTGCTCCTTGGAAACCTGGCCTGGCTGCAGGAAAGAGAAGAGCAGGGAAGGGAGGGTGAATTGACTTGGTGTCCTGTGCAGATCTGCTGACCCCTTGCACCAGCCGAGGTCCTGGACCTGCAGCTCAGGCTGGAGCTCCTCATCCCACACCCCCTGCTCATGCCCAGCCACACCTGGCCTCCTTGCTGAGTGTCCCTGTGCTGGAGCTGCCTCCTCCATAGCCAAGAGCAGCAACTCGCCCTCTGCATGGCGTTGGTCTGAGTCCTGCTGATGGTGCTGAGCACCCATGCTGTGCCTTTGCTCTCAGCCCCAACCCTTGTGCTGTCCCTGCTCAGACTTTAGGGAGGGCCAACAGCCTCCCCCCTTGCCTCTCTGTTACATGTAATATTTCTGTAAGGACGTGGGTTTGGAAAATGAGATGTTATGTCTTTACATCAGCCATATTAACCTCAAATTGGACACAGGAATCAAAGTATATTTCTTGCACAAACATGGAATTATTTCAATTCTGTTGAATTTAATGGTATAGAAAGGAATCAGCTGGTGTTCTTCCATAAGAGCATTAATCCTGACTTTGAATTATCGGCAAAACTAGCCTTAAATCCAACAATAATTCTTCTATATTCTGGTGTGAAAGGAAAAATACTCAGAAAGAAACTACTGACCTTAATATTAATGACCCTTTTGCATTGCCTCTGGCTTCGTTTCTGGTGAGCGCCACTTTTCGATGTTAGAAGCAGCGTCTTTTGCTTTGTTCACCACATACAATGCTTTGCAGGAACTCAGGAAAACCCACTGGGTCACTGTATACTTGAGCTTATTTTTATCTAGTCATTGACACCTAGGTAGACCCAACATAGTTCTAGACAGGTTAATGAAGCTAAGCAGAGTGTTAACTTCTTAAAATATGATGACTTTTATGCTGTCTATGCTATCATTTAAAACGGGTAACAAAAAATCTACCTTCATAAGCATTTTAGTATACTGTTCACTATCATTAAATATAGCCACAGAGTTGTGTAACCCATGTTCAGAACTCTAATTCTGCAACACTAAAATCCTGTACTTATTAAACAGCACCCAGCTACCCTCTCCCAGCCCCTGGTGGTCCTCTTACACCTTCCATCTTTATGAATTTTACCCCATGTGAGTGAGCTCAGATAGTATTCTGTGTGTGTCTGGATAACTTCAGTTTTTAAAAGTTTGTGATCTGTTGATAGCTAACAAAGCTGCATATTGAACATCTGAGGTTCATTATACTGTTCTCTCCACTTTTTACATATTGAAAAAATTTGCCATTACTGCTTAATTAGGATATGTTTTACTGTAAAATATTCTTCATTGTTTTTGCTGCCAAATAAAATTTGTCTTTCAACCCATCAGTTATGTTCCTCAAAGTAAGAACAATATTTTATATTGTCTTTAAATTTTTTCTCATTCTTCTTTGTGCTCATAGTTTACAATTGTATCAGTTATTTTTTAATAAAAATTGGTTATTTTGAATAATTGGCTAGATGTATGAAGTGTTAAAAAAGCATGGTGAATGTTTTAAAACTTATTACAGCAATTTACTTGCACTGTCATGCCTGCCTCGTTGTCTTGAGTCAATTCAAAATTTTACTTCTCATGGTTACTTTAACTTTGAGATAGTGCCAGAAGTTGGATCTTGCCAAATCTATTCAATGAGGTAGAGAGGGTTTTTGAGCCAGCCTTTCCACTGGACAACACGCAGCTGCCACATTTACTGTATTTTTTATTACATCTCATAAAGATTCTCACAAAATAAGACTTCCAGAACTGCTTCAGAAAGTGGCAAGAATGGTGGGCTAAGTGTGTTCAAAGTGAAGGGAAGTATACTACAAAGCTACAGTGATAAAACAACATGGTAATGTGAAGAAAAAAACAGACTTGTGGATCAATGGAACAGGGTAGAGGATGTAGAAACAACTCCAGGCACACTCAGCTATGTTATCTTTGACAAAGGAACCAAATACTTTTGCTTTGTTCACCATATACAATGCTTTGCAGGTCGCCACCATGTGGCAGGAGCTCAGGGAAACCCCACTGGACCATTGTGTACTTGAGCTTATTATTATCTAGTCATTGACATCCAGGTATACCCAGCATACTTCTAGACAGGTTAATAAGGTTAAGTAGAGAAAAGATAGCTTCTTTAACAAATGGTGCTGGGAAAACTAGCTATTCATATCTCAAAGATTGAACCTAAATGCCTAACTCTCACCATGCACTAAACTGAAATCAAAATGGATCAAAGACCTAAATATTAAACAGAAACAATTGACTGGAAGACAAAATAGGTAAAAGGCTTGAAGACATAGGCATAGGCAAAGGCTTTCTGAGCAGAACGCTAGTTGCAGAAGAAATAATGCCAAAAAACAACAAATGGAATCACGTCAAATTCAAAAGCTTCTGCACAGCAAAAGAAACCACCAACAGAGTGAAAAAACAATCTAGAGAATGGGAAAAAATTTTGCCAGCTACTCCTCAAACAAAGGACTAGTATCTAAAATATATAAAGAGCTCAAAAAAGTTAGACCCTTCAAATTTAAAGACCCAATTAAAAATGGGCATCTGAAATGAATAAACGCATCTCAAATGAAGAAGTACAAATGCCCAAATAAACACATGGAAAAATGCTTACCATTGCTGGCCATTTGAGAAATGCAAATTAAAACACTGAGATGCCTTCTCATTCTACAAAGAATGACTGTCATCAAGAAAGTAACCAATAACAAATGTTGATGAGGCTATGGGGGAAAAAGGGCCCTTCTTCATTGTTGGTAGGAGTGTAAACTAGTACAACTACTATGGAAATCAGTATGGAGATTCCTCGAAAACCTAAAACTAGGAATTCCATTTGACCCAGCTATTCCCTTTCTAGGTATCTTCCTGAAAGAGTTAAAAAAATCATACCACAGTGATGTATGCATAACCATGTTTATAGCAACACAATTCATAATAGCTAAATCTTGGAAGCAATTTACATGTCCATCAACAGATGAATGGATAAAGAAAATGTGATATTCACACACAATGGAGTGCTACTCTGCCGAAGGATAAGTTTGAGTCATTTTTAAGGAAATGGATGCACCTTGAGACCATAACATTAAGTGAGATAAATCAGACACAAGAGCTTAAGTAACACATGGTTTCTCTTATGTGAGAAATTCAATATATAAATAAAATACAAAATAAAACATAGACAATAGGAAAAAAGAGAGAGATGAAAGTTATTGTAATACAACATGGAAAATGTATTTAAAAGTGCACCTTTATTTAGTATAATTGTCTTATGTGTTTTATATGTTGTTGTTAGGTTTTTTTGCCTGTAAATCTGGTTGTTAATCTCTATACATGATAATTACCAGGATTTACAGGATAAACAAACAAATCTGATGCTGGAAAAATAAAAAGGGCAAAAGGAAAGGGGGAAAAAAGAATAGAGATGTGTTACATTCCCCAAAATGAATGTAATCTGCAAAACTGTACTAATACAAATTAAAAATTTTTAATTTACCATATATTTCAAACACATCTTATATTTTCCCTCTGTGCCTATTAAGCTATACTTGTAAACTTCTTTTCTCCCATTTCACAATTAGCTAGAACAGAAGCCAGATCCCTTTAGACCATGACTACAGTGGACTGTGAGTGCCTGGGTGAGCACAGGGAAATAAATCCCAGGAAACCAACTGCCCAAGTGGCCCTTCTTAAGCAGGAGTCCCTGGAACTTTCTCCTCAAAGGAAAGATTAGTTTTGTATCCTTGAGCCTGTGATGGGCAGAGGCTTGCTGATTTCTGACATGCCCTCGAAGCATCTTTCTTCTTATCTCTACACAAAGTTCTTGGTTTCTGTTTAATGGCACTAATCTCTTCAGCAGCCATACCGCCTTTGGCCCCAGCTTTATACATGGTTCTTTTAGGGCCCAATTTTAGATTTTTTAAATTTTTTGCCTGTGGTTTTTGCCCCTAATTGTTACCATAAACCTAGCTATAAGCCAGGGGTGCACATGCCACAGCCAGAAAGTGGGGCTATCTGAAAATTTATTTTAAATTACTTTCACCCAATCAATTATTCCACTGTCCTTAGTATTCCATAAAGCCTCAGAAAATTGAACAATATAGACATAATTTTCTGCAAGAGTGTAACACACACCACCTCTAGTCCAATGCCAATGGAGCCCTTGTTTCCAACTGAAATCTCCTGAGCCCTGCCTGCATGTTTGACTATCAGCATTTTGGTTTTCAGAACTCTGACAAGAATCCAGCCAGAAAGCCCTACTGTCAGAATTCTAGGGGTTCTCTGGTCCTCATCTCCAAACCTTTTCAAATTCCTCCCACAAACCATTGCCAAAAGCTTCAAAACCACATGATCAGAAACATCACAGCAATAGCCCCATTTCTCTAGTACCAATTTTCTGTATTAGTCAGCTTTCCCATTGCTGGGACACAATATCCAACACCTGAGACTTAGAAGAGAAGAAATTTGACTTAGTTCATGTTTTCAAGATATTCAATACATAATGAAGAGAGAGGCCAGATACTGAGGGCTGCATTTAGCAAGTCTCCAGGGGAGGCTGGGGTATTCACAGTTATGACTGCCAGCCCGAATGGACTATTTTTGCTAAAGATACTGGAATTAAATAAAATGAAAATTCAGTGTCTCAGTCACTACATTTCAAATGCTCCACATGGGCTCATGGGGTCCAGTAGGAGGTGCAAAGAGAGAATTCTCCCATCCTCATGGACAGTCCTGCTGGACACTAAGTCTGGGACCAGGTGTCATTTTAAAACAAGAGGGAACAAGAATAGGACCCCACTTCTAGAGGGGCAAAACACCATGTTGGTGATGGCTGACTCCTGGGTTAACCCATAGAGCACCCTGAGGGACTCAGGGTGGCTGAGGAATTCAGACTTGCTGCCTCCACATTAGGAGGGAAGGTGATGAAACAAAGATTGGCTGCAGCACTGCAGCTTCTAGGAACAAGGGAGTTGCAGTCCCGGCCCAGGGCAGAGGCCCAGAGCCTCCCTAATTGGCCACTGGAGGCCCTGAGTCCCAGTCCTGCCAGGTGCAGATAACCCGCCCCACAGTGTGACCTAGAGTACAAGGGAGTCCACGTGCTGTCCAGCTGACAGCCACAGGAGGGGAGGACAGGGGACAGAGCCCTTTCCTCCCTTACTCCACAAACACCCAGGAAATCGCTGCTACCAGAACGGGACACCCGGATGCTCACTGGGCCCCCAGGGGCTGAGCTCTGCCCAGCCCAGCCTCACACCTGTGCTGAGGGTCCAGAGCTGAACTCCTGAGGAGCCGAAGTCCTCAGTGACCTCCTCACCATCGTCAGCACAGAGCAGGCTCAGGAGCACGGGCACCCTGGAGAGGAATCTATGGCTGTGCATCCTGGGAAAAGTCCTTAAAGGTAAGATCAGTGCCACCTCCCACTGTCATCTGCTGACAGAAGGAGCCCTGTGCATAGGAAGGCAGCAGGAGTGTATACACAGTTAGCACTCAGGACTTGCTCTCAGCAGGGAAGATGCTGAGTCCTCACCCATCCTGGCCAGCCTCAGCCTCAGCCTCAGCTCCAGGTCAGTGAGAAAAGTGCCTGAGAACCAGAATCTTCAGTTCAGAATTAAACCCCAGTTCACCTTGTTAAACAGAGGTTGTGATTCCATTGTGAGGGGCTTCAGCTCCTATTCTTAGACAGCTCATGGGTGACACTGTTGGCTCAGGACCACAGTGTCCACACAAGAGACAGGGAGGAAGGTGAGGACAGGAGGCCCATCACAGCGGGATTCACTCAGCTCCCCAGCTGCACAGCGCCTGTCTCAGCCCATGGCCATACCTGAATCCTCAGCAGGCTGGGGAGACCCCGGCTTGTCCCTCTTCCAACACAGGTCAGTGAAGCTAGCTTTGGGGAAAGACACTGCCATGTATCTTCAGTTGAACAAAAAGAAAAACTCTGTGGGCCGGGGGTTTAGCTCAGTGGTGCCACCGCCTGCCACACAAGCACAAGATCCCGAGTTCAATCTCTGGTACCCAAAAAAAAGAAAGAAAGAAAAGAAAAACTCTGTGATCAGAATTATAACCACCAAAGGTTTATAGCAAGAGGAATTAGCAAGAGTGATGCGCGCAACATGATTTAAATACTTGCAGCTCACAGTGGAAGTCTGCTACTTAGTACATGGTGGAGGCCAGGTGTCCACACTGGGTGAAGGTAAGCCCTGCGGGGTATAGAGCATGTGGATTCTGGACCCACCCAGCCCAGGCCCCCGCTGCAGTCCCTCCAGGAGGAGGTGGAGCAGGCCTGCATATCAATCCCCAGCCAGGGTGCCCATCACCCCAGCACTGGGACTGCCTCCTGGTGACCAACAGATGTACAGGGGACCCTCCCCTAACACTGCTGCAATGCTGTGCTAGGAAAAGGACAGGGAAGAGAAAAGATCAGGAATGGGCAGAGGTCAACAGTGATTTTCAAATAGGTAAAAGCAAACCTGTCTAAATCCTCACCATGAGGAGATAGGGAGGGAAGCATTTGTGTTTCTCAAACCCACCATGGCACCAGTTCTGCTGCTCACAACAAGACAGTGGGGCTCACAGGTTCTGACCCTGTAATAAGTCCAAATCTGTACTTCAGCAGGAAGCCCTGACATCAGCGAGAAGGCAGTGAGCTCAAAACACTGAACCCCACTGTGGTCCAATCTCAGAATCAGAGAAGTGGAGGTGAGGACCAGCATGCTCCAACATTAACTAAACTCGAGAAAATATCCACTTTCTGGCCACAGGGAGCTCATGTGCAATGACAAGGCAGCTTGGGGTCCAATGGTCAGTGGACAGCAAGGCAAAGACAGTTAGATGAGTGACCTTAGGACCATGACCTGTTCCTTCTTCCTGGTTCCACCGTCCTCTCTGCACAGCTGTCCTAGCTGGGTGCCATGACGACCCACAGACATGGGAACGTCTCAGCAGTGCCCTTGCAGGAGTTTGTGCTGGAGGGATTCAGGGGAGGTGTAAAGACCCAGGCCCTGCTTTTTGCCACCTTCCTGGCCTTGTATGTGGTGACTGTCATGGGCAACCTCACCATGATCACAGTCATCACCCTGGATGTCCGCCTGCACTCACCCATGTACTTCTTCCTCAAGAACCTGTCCTTCCTGGACCTCTGCTGCTCATCTATCATCCCCCCCAATCCCCTGGCCAACTTCCTCTCCTCCTCCAGGGTCATCACGTTTGTAGGATGCACCATCCAGTTCTTTCTCCGTTTGCTACCACAGAGACTTTCCTATCAGCTGTGATGGGCTACAACTGCTTCAGGGCACTCTGCAGCCCCCTGCAACAACCAGTGACCGTGTCCCCCACAATGGGTGCCGGCCTGGTTCTAGGCTCCTACTGCGGAGGCTGCCTCAACTCCATGGTGAAGACCAGCCTCACCTTCCAGCTCCCCTTCTGCAGCTCCAACCACATTAACTATTTCTTCTGTGATGTGTCCCCCATGCTGCAACTGGCCTGTGCTGACACAGCTCTCAATGAGCTTCTCCTGTTTGCCCTCTGTGGCTTCATCATTGTGAGCACTGTATTAGTGGTCCTCATCTCCTATGGCTACATCACAGTGACCATCCTCAACATGCATTTGGGATCCAGGGAGCACAAGTTCTTCTCCACCTGTGGCTCCCACCGCACGACTGTGTGCCTGTTTTATGGAACCCTGTTTGTCATGTACACACAGCCAGGGGCAGTAAAGTCCATGAAGCAGGGCAAGGTAGTCTCCATCTTCTACACCCTGGTCATCCCAATGCTCAACTCCCTCATCTACAGTCTTTGGAACAAGGACATGAAGGACACCCTGCAGAGACTGGGACAGAGAGGGGCAGTCCCATTAAGAAAGGTGGCATGTAACAGACAACAACCTGGGGATGGAGGGAGGGCACTGGAAGTCACGGGGTTTATCAGAATGGAAGCTTGTGACTACACTGAGCCTTCCTTACTTGTTTCCTTTTTTGCATCCTTCTACCTATTGCTTACCTGCTCTTGAAAGGACAACATGGATCCGGCTTTTACTAAGCGAGAATAACAAATGTTCTTTACCACTGAAAAAATAAGGACCCAATGGTGGAACAAACTCAAATCTCTCACCCACCAGTAACACAGTGGGAGGTGCACAGAGCCAAGCCTTTAAAGCAGGGTTTGAGAACTGATACCAAAACCTCTCAGTGAAGATATAGAAATACCGCATTCTCAGTGGTCCGTTCCTTGTCCTTCATCATAGAATCTAATGCCACTTGCCTAGGAAAATCTCTGCTGGACATCTGAGAAGAGGGATCTTAAGGGGCTGCAGGCTGCACACGTCCTCACAGTGGCCTGGATTTGCCATGGCAATGGGACAGAGCTCTGCACCCTGTACTTCTCCTCACTCAGCACCCTGGCTGCTCCCTACCCTCCCTCTGTACAGGATGCTGCCTCCTCCTGCAGGCAGCACAGGGCACCTCCTGCATGCTTCAGATGCTTCTAGGTGACCTGGCTCCAGCACATCCACTGGCCTCCAGCTCAGCACCCAGGTGAAAGCACAGGGCTTCCAGGTCTCACAGTGAGCCTCCAAAGCTCAGCCTGGCTGCTCCTGAGCAGTGAATGGTACTCTGTCAACAAGCTGCTCCTGAGGGAGGATGAAGAGCTCTGGTGCAGCCAAGAGAAGAGTGGGGAAGGGAGGTACGTGGACTCCACTGAGCCCAGCTCTCCTGCACTGGCTGAGGTCCTGGACCTCCAGCTCAGGATGGGGCTCCCCACTCTCCACCCCATCCTCATGTCCAACCTACACTTGGTCTCAAGCCCTCAGCTTCCTTCATATCTGTCCTTTACTAGAGCCACCCTCTCCACATGGGGAGATCTGTGTCCCTGCTGGGGTGGAGACCTCAGCTGTGACTCTGGCCCCAGCCCTCAGTCTCCCTGCTCAGGACTCCTACAGGGAGGACTAGCAGACAAGCAGATCCCAGTCTGTTGCCCAGTTAATCTGTCTGATAATCCTCCAGGTCTCCATCTACTTCATGTACTCAGCAAGCTTCATCTTTGAGATTTCCAAAATTATATCCATCCCTGAATTAGTACTCAGATGATATCAAACATTTCTTTTTTCTAAGGAGCTTTGAATTTTCTGCCCCATGAATGGGCTGGCTCTCCTCTTCAGTAGTGTTCTCTCCCCACTGTGTTCCTCCACTATAGCTCCATCTTCCCCCTCTTCTTTCTCACCCTTGTTTTCCTGAAATCCCCATGTGTCTTTAGCATCTGAGAGGGATATACCTAAATAATGCCATCTCAATACAAAATTATAAATGAAAAAAAAGCCACAATCTCTTTGCTTGCTTTGCTTACACAGTGTAGATTTGTTTTATCTCTGCAACATTTGTCATATAAACATCAAAAAATCAGAATTCTTATTATAAGAGCATTACTTATGACTTAGAATTAACACTGGTGTGACATTTGAAGTGACACAAATTCTGCAATAGTTTGAAGGATAAGGTCAAAAATTCTACCAGTCCTGGCAGAATGGGTCAAGAAGCAAGATCCAACAATATGCTGCATACAAGAAACACACTTAATTCAAAAAGAAACTCATACACTGAAAGTTAAAGGGTGGAAAACAATACTCCATGTGACAGGAACCTGAAAAAAAACAGGAGTAGCTATCCTCTTTGCACATCAAGTGGATTTCAAACCAATACTGAATAAGAGAGACAAAGAAGGACACTACATTCTTGTAAAGGGAACAATCCAACAGGAAGAGATGACAATCATAAATATCTATGCACCAAACGCTAATGCACTCAACTATATAAAACAAATACTAACGGACATGAAAAGTCATATATGCACTAATACAATTGTAGTGGGGGAACCTCAACACCCCACTGTCACAAATAGATAGATCATCTAGACTAAAAATGAGTAATGAAATACTAGAACTCAATCGAACTCTTGAACAAATGAACTTAACAGATGTTTACAGAGTCTTCCACCCCACAAAATCAGAATACACATTCTTCTCAGAGGCACATGGGTCATTCTCCAAAATAGACCACATACTCACACAGAGAACATGTTTAAGTAAATGCAAAGGAATTGAAGTTATCCCCTGGATATTATCAGACCATAGTGCGATGAAATTGGAGATCCATAGCAAAAGAAACTCAAAAAATTTCATAAACACGTGGAAATTGAACAACACACTTCTGAATAACCAATGGGTCACAGAGGAGATTAAAGAAGAAATCAGACAGTTCCTTCAATTAAATGACAATGACAATACAACACATCGGAATCTATGGGACACAATGAAAGCAGTCTTATGAGGGACATCCATAGCAGTGAATACGCATATTAGGAAAACAGAGAGAGCCCAATTAAACAACCTGATGCTGAACCTCAAGCTTCTAGAAAAAGAAGACCAGGACAAACCCAAAGCTCATACAAGGGAGGAAATTATAAAGATCAGAGGAGAAATCAATGCAATGGAGACTAAGAGAATGATACAAAAAATCAGTGAAGCCAAGAGTTGGTCCTTCAAAAGAATCAACAAAATTGACAAACCTTTAGCCAACCTTGTCAGAAAAAGGAAAGAAAAGGCCCAAATCCATGCAATTAGGAATGAAAAGGGTGAAATTACAACAGACCCAGCAGAAATCCAGAGGATCATCAATACCTACTTCCAGAACCTATAGCCAATAAGATGGAAAACACAGAAGAAATGGTCAGATTCCTAGAAACATATGAATTACCAAAGTTGAATGAAGAAGACCTAAAAATTCTGAACAACCCAATATCAACCAATGAAATTGAAAATGGAATTAAAAACTTATCAACTAAGAAAAGCCCGGGCCCTGATGGCTTCACTGCTGAATTCTACAAGACATTTAGAGAGGAACTGCTGCCACTACTGTTTATACTCTTCAATGAAATTGAAAGGGAAGCAATACTCCCAAATTCATTCCTGGAAGCAAGCATCACCTTGACCCCAAAGCAGAGAAAGACCCAACTGAAAAAGAGAACTATAGGCCAATCTCACTAATGAACATAGATGCAAAAATCCTTAATAAGATACTGGCAAACAGAATGCAGAAGATCATCAAGAAGATCATACACCCTGATCAAGTGGGATTCATCCCAGGGATGCAGGGATGGTTCAATATACGAAAGTCAATTAATGTAATACACTATATCAATAGAACCAAGGACAAAAACCATATGATTACGACCATAGATGCAGAAAAAGCATTTGACAAAATCCAACATACATTTATGATAAAAACCCTACAAAAAAATTGGAACAGATGGTCTCTACCTCAAACTGATACAAGCCATCTATGAAAAACCAACAGCCAATATCATACTAAATGGTCAAAAACTGAAATCCTTCACACTAAAATCAGGAACAAGACAAGGATGTCCACTATCACCACTCTTGTTCAATATAGTTCTGGAAACATTAGCCACAGCAATTAGACAAGAGAAAGAAATAAAAGGAATAAAGATAGGTAATGAAGAAGTCAAATTGTCATTATTTCCAGATGACATGATACTCTATATAGAAGACCCCAAGAACTCCACCAAAAGTCTTCTAGACTTAATAACCAAATTCAGTCAAGTAGCTGGTTACAAGGTCAACACACAAAAATCAATAGCTTTCCTCTACACAAATGACAGACTCACTGAGAGAGAAATAGGGCAAATAATTCCTTTCACAATAGCATCCAAAAAACTGAAATACCTAGGAATCAACCTAATGAAAGAAATCAAAGACCTCTTCTCTGAAAACTATGGCACTCTGAAAAGAGAGATTGAAGATGATATCAGAAAATGGACAGACATCCCCTGCTCCTGGGTAGGAAGGATTAATATAGTGAAAATGGCCATACTTCCAAAACTGCTATATAGATTTAATGCAATTCCAATTGAGATCCCAGCAGCATACTTCATGGACCTTGAGAAAACAATCCAAAACTTCATTTGGAACAAGAAGAGACCCAGAATAGCAAAAGCAATTCTAGGTAACAGAGACATGGCAGGGGGTATCACAATCCCCAACCTGCAACTCTACGACAAAGCTACTGTGATAAAAACAGCATGGTACTGGCAAAGAAACAGCCCTGAGGACCAGTGGAACAGATTAGAAGATGCAGAAACAACGCCAGACACACTCAGCCATCTCATCTTTGACAAAGGAGCCAAACATCCTCACTGGAGGAAAGATAGCCTCTTTAATAAATGGTGCTGGAAAAATTGGGCTTCAACTTGCCAAAGATTAAAACTAGACCTATATCTCTCACCATGCACTAAGCTAAAATCAAAATGCATTAAAGATCTAAATATTAAAATAGAAACTCTGAACCACTTGGAACAGAGGTTAGGTAGAACCCTTGAAGACATCGGTGTAGGAAAAGATTTTATGAGCAAAACCTCAGATGCCCATGAACTAGCACAAACAATCAACAAATGGGATCTCTTCTTATTAAAAAGCTTCTGCACAGCAAGAGAAACCATCAGCAGTGTGAAGAGACAACCCACAATGTGGGAAAAAATCTTCACCTGCTCTTCCTCAGACAAAGATCTACTATCTCGAATCTATAAAGAACTTAAAAAGATCAGACCTCCCAAATTTAAAGACCCAATCCAAAAATGGGCATCTGAAATGAACAGACATTTCTCACACAAAGAAGTACAAATAGCAAATAAATACATGAAAAAATGTTCAACATCACTGGTCATTCGAGAGATGCAAATGAAAACAACACTGAGATTCCACTTCACTCCAGAAAGAATGGCTGCTATCATGAAATCAACCAATAACAAATGCTGGCGGGGCTGTGGGGAAAGAGGAACCCTGCTCCACTGCTGCTGGGAGTGTAGACTGGTGCAAGCACTGTGGAAATCAGTATGGAGATACCTCAAAGAACTAGGACCACAAGTCCAATTTGACCCTGCTATGCCACTGCTGTGGATCTTAACCAAAGAATTAAAAGAATCATACCACAGTGATATATGTGTGCCCATGTTCATAGCTGCACAGTTTGTAATAGCTAAAACTTGGAAACAGCCCAAATGCCCATCAACTGGAGACTGGATAAAGAAAATGTGGGTTTTTTTATAAAATGGAGTACTACTCAGCCATAAAAAATGAGAAATTAGAGACATTTATAGCTAAGTGGATGCACATTGAGGTGATACTCTTAAGTGAAATAAATAGGACACACATGTGTAAATACCAAACAGTTTCTCTGGTGTGAGAAACTGAAAGTGTAAATAAGGACTAAATGGTATAATAGGTAATGTGAAATAGGAAGAAAAGGGGCAAAGGGGAAGGAAGTGGGAGGGCTAGGGGAAAGGATAGAAGGGAATGGGATTAATATGAGAAAATGGAAAAATAGGAACAAAATCTTTGTAAATACGGAGGACTGGAGGGGTTGAAGGGAGGGCTGGGCAAGGGTGAAAAATAAGAACCAAGAGAGACTATGTAAAAGTGCAAATTTCCAACAATGAATGTCATTATATTGTATACCTAAAATGTACCAATGATTAGAATGAATGATCGATAATGTAAAATAGGAAGAAAAGGTCCAAAGGGGTAGGAGTAGTCGGAGGGGCAGGGGAAAGGAAAGAAGGGTAAGGAAAAAATGATGAGAAATGGAGAAAATGGAAATAAAGTCTTTGTAAATAGGGAAGGGTGGAGGGCGTGAATGGAGGGCTAGGAATGGGAAAAAAATAAGAGCCAAGATGCATTATATAAAGGTACAATTCCCAATGAGAAATGTAATTGTGTTGTATACCTACAATGTACCAATAAAAGAATTTAATACAAAAATAGAAAGAAAGAAATGGAATCTATGAAACAGAATCAAACAGATATTCAGGAGATTAAAAACTCCATTGAAACTATACAGAGCAGATTAAGGGAATCTGAAGATAGAATATCAGATATAGAAGACAGGATCGCTGTTAAGGACCATGAAAACAGAGATTTCTTAAAAATAGTTGAGGGACCACAAGAAATCAATCCAGCAGCTGCTAGATGATGCAAAGAAGAATAACATAAGACTGATAGGAGTCCACAAAAAAACAGGAGAAAGTACAATTGACATTAAAAAAAACTGTTCACAGAAGTAATAGTGGCAAACGTCCCAGACAGAGGTAGAGAACTGGACATACAGATAACTGAGGCATATACAAGTCGAACTAGCCACAATCAAAACAAATCTACACCTACATATACAATAGTCAAGATCCCATAAACCCAATGGAAGAATAAAATCTTATACGCAGTTAGAGAAAAGAAACAAATCACCTACAAAGGAAAACCCATCAAAATCACAGGAGACTTCTCAATACAAACCCTCAAGTCAAGGAGAGCCTGGAGTCAAGTATTTCAAGCCCTAAAAGAAAATAACTTCCAACCTAGACTATTGTATCCTGCAAAATTATCTTTCAAAATCAATGAGGAAATTAGATACTTTCACTACAAAGAACACCTGAGAAATTTCATGAACACCAAACCAGCACTCCAAACAATTCTAAGCAATATCCTAAAAAAAGACAATGAAGGTTACAACTCCATGAGGCCCAACAGAGGGAAGCCACCAGGCAAGCTAAGAAACTAATGGGAAAGGGGCAAAAATAAATGAGCCAACAAAAGTAAAACATCATGACAAGGATAAGTCAATATCTATCACTTATAACTATCAATGTTAATGACCTCAATTCACCAATCAAAAGAAGTAGAAACTGACAGAATGGATTAAAAAGCAAAATACAACAATATGCTGTATACAAGAAACACACCTACCTCAAAAAGAAACTCATAGACTGAAAGTAAAAGGATGGAAAACAGTTCTCCACACCACAGGAACCCAGAAAAAAAGCAGGGGTAGCAATATTATTTGCAGACAAAGTAGATTTCAAACCAAAACTAATTAAGAGAGACAAGGATGGTCACTACATCCTTGTGAAGGGAACAATCCAAGAAGAAGAGATGACAATCCTAAATATATATGCACCAAATATGAATGCCCCCAACTATACAAAACAGATATTAATGGACATGAAAAATCAAATAAGCACTAACACAATTGTAGTTGGGGACCTCAATACCCCACTGTCACAAATAGACAGATCATCTAGACAAAAAACTAACAACAAAATTCAAGAACTGAACCAAACTAATGAACAAATGGACTTAATAGATGTTTACAGAGTGTTCTACCCCACAAAATCAGAATACACATTCTTTTCAACTGCACATGGGTCATTCTCCAGAACAGACCACATAACAGCACATAGGACATGTCTAAGTAAATGTAAAGGAAATGAAGTTACCCCCTGTATATTATCAGACCATAGTACAATAAAATTGGAGATCAATAACATAAGAAACCACAAAACTCCCACAAACACATGGAAACTGCATAACACCCTCCTGAACAACCAATGGGCCACAGAGGAAATTAAAGAAGAAATTAGACAGTTTCTACAAGTAAATGATAATGTGAGTACAACATATAGGAATCTATGGGACACAGTGTAAGCAGTTCTACCTGGAAACTCATAGCAGTGAAGGCTCATATTAGGAAAACAGAGAGAGCTCAAATAAACAACCTAATGCTGAACCTCAACCTCCTAGAAAAAGAGAGCATGACAAACCCAAAGTTTGTACAAGAGAGGAAATTAGAAAGATCAGAGCAGAAATCAATGCAATGGAGACTAAGAGAACGATACAAAAAATCAGTGAATCAAAGAGTTGGTTCTTTGAAAGAATAAATAAAAACGATATACCTTTAGCCAATCTTATTTTTAAAAAAGGAAAGAAAAGGCTCAAATCCATGCAATTAAGAATGAAAAAGGTGAAGTCACAACAGATCCAACAGAAATCCAGAGGATCATCAATACCTACTTCGAGAACCTGTACTCCCAATAAAATGGAAAACACAGAAGAAATGGACAGATTCCTAGATTCATATGATTTGCCAAAGTTAAATGAAGAAGATATAGAAATTCTAAACACCCCAATTACAATGAGTGAAATTGAAAATGTAATAAAAAAAATTTACCAACAAAGAAAAGCCCAGGCCCTGATGGCTTCACTGCTGAATTCTACAAGACATTTAAAGAAGAATTATCACCATTACTCTTTAAACTCTTCAAAGAAACTGAAAGGGAAGCAAGGCTTCCAAATTCATTCCTGGAAGCAAGTGGTACTTTGATTACAAAATCACGGAGAGAACCAACACAAAAAGAAAACTACAGGCCAATATCCCTAAGGAACATAGATGCAAAAATCCTCAACAAGATACTGACAAACAGAATACAGAGGGTCATCAAGAAGATCATACACCCTAACCAAGTTGGATTTATCCCAGGGATGCAAGGATGGTTCAAAGTATGCAAATCAATAAATGTAATACACTGTATTAACAGAGTCAAGGACAAAAACCCTGAGATCATCTCAGTAGATGCAGAAAAGGCATTTGACAAAATCCAACACCCATTCATGATAAAAACGCTACAGAAAATTGGAATAGAAGGACTTTATCTCAACCTGATTAAGGCTATCTATGAAAAATAAACAGCCAACATAATACTAAATGGTCAAAAACTGAAAAGTTTCATACTAAAATCAGGAACAAGACAAGGATGTCCACTATCACTACTCCTGTTCAATACATTTCTGGAAGCATTAGCCACAGAAATTAAAAAAGAGAAAGAAATAAAAGGAATAAAGACAAGAAAGGAAGAAGTTAAACTGTCATTATTTGCTGATGATATGATATTTTACATAGAAGACCCAAAAAACTCTGCCAAAAGACTTCTAGACTTAATTGACAGATTCAGTACAGTAGCTGGATACAAGGTCAACACTCAAAAACCAATAGCCTTCTTGTACACAAATAACAACTAACTGAGAGAGAAACTAAGGAAACAATTCCTTTTACAATAGCATCCAAAAAAATGAAATACCTAGAATCAATCTAACAAAGGAACCAAAAGACCTCTACACTGAAAACTACAGCACTCTGAAAAAAGAAATCAAAGAGGATAGAAGAAAGTGGGAAGACATCCCTTGCTCCTGGGTAGGAAAAAACAATATAGTGAAAATGGCCATACTTCCAAAACTACTATACAGATTTAATGCAATGCCGATTGAAATTCCAACAATATACTTCAAAGAACTAGAGAAAACAATCCAAAAATTCATTTGGAACCAGGAGAGACCTAGAATAGCAAAATTAGTTCTAAGTAAGAGACATGGCAGGGGTATCACAATCCTCAACTCGAAACTATACTGCAAAGCTACTGTGATAAAAATAGGATAGTACTGGCAAAAGAACAGACCTGAGGATCAGTGGAATAGATTAGAAGATGCAGAAACAACTCCAGACATACTCAGCCACCTCATCTTTGACAAACGAGCCAACCACCCTCATTGGAGGAAAGATAGCCTATTTAATAAATAGTGTGGGAAAAACTAAATTTCAACCTGCCCAATGTTAAAACTAGACTCATATCTACCACCATGCACTAAACTAAGATCGAAGTGGATTAAAGATCTAAATATTAAAACAGAAAGACTAAACTTACTGGAAGATAAGTTAGGTAGAACCCCTGAAGACATTGGCATAGGAAAAGACTTTATGAACAAAACCTCAGTAGCATGGGAACCAGCACAAAGAATCAACAACTGGGATCTCATCTTCTTAAAAAGCTTCTGCACTGCAAAAGAAACCACCAACCGAGCTAAGAGACAACCTACAATGTGGGAAAAACATTTTACCAGCTCTACCTCAGACAAAGGACTACTATCTAGATTATATAAAGAACTGAAAAAAATCAGACCCCCCCAAATTCAAAGACCCAAATCAAAAATGGGCATCTGAAATGAACAGACATTTCTCAGACAAAGAAGTAAAAGCAGCAAATAAGTATATGAAAAAATGTACAACATCACTGGTCATTCCAGAGATGCAGATAAAAACAACACTGAGATTCCACCTCACCCCAGAAAGAATGGCTGCTATCAAGAAATCAACCAATAACAAATCCTGGCAGTGGTGTGGGGAGAAAGGAACTCTTCTCCATTGCTGGTGGGAGTGCAGACTGGTGCAACCACTGTGGAAATCAGTATGGAGATACCTCAAAGAACTAGGACTGGAAGTCCCAGTTGACCCAGCTATTACCCTGCTGGGTATCTTCCCCAAAGAATTAAAAGAATCATACCACAGTGATATATCTGCAGCCATGTTCATATCGGCACAGTTTGTAATAGCTAAAGCTTGGCAACAGCACAATTGCCCATCACCTGGAGACTGGATAAAGAAGATGTGGTTTTTTAATAAAATGGAGTACTACTCAGACATTAAGAATGAGAAACTAGAGGCATTTATAGGTAAATGGATGCATGACGAGGCCATACTCTTTAAGTGAAATAAATAGGACACACATGTGTAAATACCCAATAGTTTCTCTAGTGTGAGAAACTGAAAGTGTAAATAAGGGTGAAAATGATTAAAATGAATAATTGATAATTTGAAATAGGAAGAAAGGTCCAAAGATGTAGGGGTGGTGGGAGGGAAGGGGAAAGGAAAGAAGGGAAAGGAAAAATTATGAGAAAAGAAAACAAATGGAAATGAAGTCTATGTAAATAGGGAAGAGTGGAGGGGGTGAAGGGCACACAGGTAATGGGGAAAAAATAAGAACCAAAATACATCATGCACAGGTACAAGCACCCAATGATAAATGTAAATGTACTGTATACCTAAAATGTAACAATAAAAGAACTTAAGAATAAAAAAAAGAAAAAGTATTCAACATCACTGGTCATTTGAGAGATGCAAATGAAAACAATGCTGAGATTCCACCTCACCCCAGAAAGAATGCCTGCTGTAATGAAATCAAGCAATAAATGCTGGCAGGGCTGTGGGGAAAGAGGAACCCTGCTCCACTGCTGGTGGGAGTGTAGATTGGTGCAAGCACTGTGGAAATCAGTATGGAGATACCTCAAGGAACTAAGACTGGAAGTCCCAGTTGACCCAGCTATTCTCCTGCTGGGTATCTTCCCCAAAGAATTAAAAGAGTCATACCACAATGATATACGTACACCCACGTTCATAGCAGCACAATTTGTAATAGCTAAAACTTGGAAGCAGCCCAATTGCCCATCAACTAGAGACTGGATAAAGAAAATGTGGGTTTTTAATAAAATGGAATACTACTCAGCCATAAAAAAATGAGAAATTAGAGATATTTATAGCTAAATGGATGCACATTGAGGCAATAGTCTGAAGAAATAAATAGGACACACATGTGTCAATACCAAATAGTTTCTCTAGTGTGAGAAACTGAAAGTGTAAATAAGGACTAAAAGGTATAATAGATAATGTGAAATAGGAAGAAATGGGCCAAAGGGGAAGGGAAAGTGAGAGAGGTAGAGGAAAGGAAAGAAGGGAATAGAATTAATATGAGAAAAAGAAAAAATGGAAACAAAGTCTTTGTAAATATGGAGGGATGGAGGGATTGAAGGGAGGGCAGGGGAAGGGGAAAAAATAAGAACCAAGAGAGATTATGTAAAGGTGCAAATTTCCAATGATGAAAGTCACTATATTGTATACTTAAAATGTACCAATAAAATGAAATTTTTTTAAGAAAAGAATTCTACCATTCCTGTTCATCTTGACAGGAGCTACATTAAGATCCTCCTGAATATCACTGTTCGAGGTTAGAAGTGGTTGGTTTTGCCTTTTCCTCTTACAGGACTCTTTCCTGCTGGTGCTGCTTCATGATGTTGTCAGGTCCTCAGTCCACACCTATTGCCTGGTTGGACACTTGGATTGTTGGTAACCAGGCTTTCAACTGTGAAATCACCTGGCATAACTCTGCTTAGGTAAGTGAAGTTAGTGGAGGGTGAGTGCCTTAAAGTTCAAGGACCACATTTTAGTTTGATCTTTGTTCTCTAGTGTCTTTTTAATTAAAAACAACTGAAGTAAAAACACAATATACATTTACCATCTTAACTATGTCCAATTGCACAGTTCAGTAATGTTAATATATTTACAGTGTTTTGGAGACTGACCACCACAATTTCTCATCCTGCACTGAACTTATTGAACACTAACTCCCCAACTACTGCTTCCCAAACCCTGATAACCAATATTCTTTCTGTCCCTGTGAATGTGACTGCTCTAGGGCATCATAAAAATACAATATTTGTTTATATATGTTATTGCTTGTGTTTAGATGTCCTCCCAAATTCTCTTGCCATCATAGGTGGGGCTTTTTCAAAGATGCCTGGATGTAGAGTGTGTAATTCTGGGATTAAGGATGTATGATTACTAAATTAGTACACTCATTGGTTTGACACCCATCCTAAACTGGGTAGCTTAGAGTATAAAAGGGGCAGAAAGAAGCTGCCAATGTTGCTTATGGTTTGATGCTGACTTTTGTCTTCTGCCTGCCATGAATTGTTTCTTCTCTGTGATGCTATTCTGCCATGCAACACTGCCTTGGATCCACCCAACTATAAGCTGAAACCTCTGGAAACTGTGAGCTACAATAAACTTTTCCTCCTTTAACTTTGGATGTCAAGTATTTTGTCTCAAAAAAAAAAAAAGTATTTTGTCTCAGCAACAAGAAAAGTAACTAAAACAGAATTTGGTACCAGAAGTGGGGCTGTTGCTATGTCTATACTTGACCATGTGGTTCTGGAGCCTTTGGGATTTAGAGTTGTCACAGCAACAAGAAAAATAACTAAGATAATCTGTTTATGGCAACTTCATTTAACATAATATCCTTAAGGTATATACATGTTGTAGCACATGATAACATTTCCCTCCTTTTAAGGCTGAGTAATATTTCATTATATGCCAATACCACATTTTTAAACCATTTATTCAGCAATAAGTCCCAAGGTGGGGAAGATGTAGGAAAGTAGTAGAGTAAAACAGTACAAACTCAGTGACTAGATGAAACACAGACATTTGATATTAGAACAGTAAGAAAAACAGAAAGCCCTAACACTGGCAATCAGTGGCTCAGCAGGAAAAAGAGAATTACCTACTGAGCAAGGGATAGGTAAAGGAAAGCAAGACATGACAACCTACACCAGTGTAGAAACCAGGACCTTGGAAACATATAACTAACCAGACAATGGGTCTGGGATCTGTGTAGTGAGTCGGCACTGGAGAAAGGGTTTTCTGCCCTTCTCAGCTTAGTCCTTCAGAGCACTGTGTGCCACTGAGAGGGCAGTACATGAAGCTATGAGAGTAAAGCTGAAAATGCAGTGGGAAACCCCAGTACACTGAATATGGCAGGAATGTGGACTGTCTGCTGAAGAAAGCAACAGGCAATGAGATGAGTCATCCCAAAAGAAAACCCATGAGGGCTGCAACAGGTAATGAAGTAAGGATAGGGAAGTTCAAGCCCTTAGGAGATCACATCTCACCACAACCTGCACTGGGTGCCAGATAGGGAGCTATGGGATTTAATGTTCGTCCTGCTAGGTTTTAGACTTGCTTTGGTCTGATTCCTTTCTGTCTCCCTATTTCTCCATTTGGGCTTGAGAATGTTTACCCTGTGTCATTATATATTGGAAATTTTTAACTTTCTTTTTTATTTCACAGGACCTCACAGGTAAGAATTTGCCTTGAGTCTCAGGACATTTTGAACTTCAACTTTCAATACTGCTAAAATTGTGGAATGTTACACGTTAGAGATAGACTAAATGCATTTATCATAAAGAGATGAACATGAGTCTTTGCTAGGGATAGAATGTTATGATTTAGGTCTAAAAGTTCCCCCAAAAGTCTCATTTGTTCAGAGGTGGGGGCATGCGGGTATGACAGGAAGGGTATATCTCCCTACCCACTTCCTCCCTTAGCTCTCTGTTTCCAAGATGCCATAGGTTTAGCAACCTTTTCTCCTCCATGTGTCTCTGCCATCCTGTTTCTACCTAGAGCCAGACAAACATTGACTGAATCTGTAAGACAAAAGAACCTCTCCTCCTTTAATTTATGTGTGTCAGATATTTTGTCCCAGCAGTGGGAAAATGGCTAATACAGGGATCACATTATATTAAAAAGCTTCTAGAAAGCAAAGAAAACAATCAACACAGTGAAGAGACAATGTTCAAAATGGGAAAAAATATTTTCCCAGGTACTCTTCTGGTAGAGGCCTAATATCTATTATATAGATATAGAGATAGAATATAGTTATTTCTATCAACCTATTCTTCTCTTTGGGAATGGAAATGTTTATTTTGTGTAACTGCACGTTGGAAGTGTTTAACTTTCTTTTGATTTTTACAGGGGTTTGTAGGGCGACCCTACAAGTTTATCCCAACTCAGGGATAAATGAGGATAAAAGATACAAAGATAATGTTGAAGAGGGGTCAAGGGGTTCCTGCCTCTAGTGGACAAAAAAGCCCCGAACTGACAGTGCTCCTCACTTTTATTAGACTTACACAAAGAAGAAGCAAACAAGCATTTGATCCAGGAAGCAGGGAAAGTTCATCAGGTTCTCACAATTTGCAGGCTGCATGCAAATGTATATATTCTTTAATTAGACTTCAACTGTAGTTGATTCTCTCCTTGATACTGTTTGGCACCAGCATGCTAATACACAGCCTGGGGTGCATGGTGGGGTGCTATCCCCTTCCCCATGTCTCAAAGAGAGTTCAACCCAGGCCTTGGTCTTTACACCTGGTTTCCCACAGGAGCTCACAGTAAAAAGTTTGCCTTGATTCTCAGAGAAGACTTTGGACCTGGAGTTATCAGCAATGCTGAACTGTTGAGCCACTGACAACTCTTAGAGATGGACTAAATACATTTTGCATAATGAACATTCATGAGTCTTTTGGGAGCCTGGGGTAGAATGTTATGGCTTAGATTTAAAATATCCCAAAGGGATTTAGCTCAGTGGTTCTGCTATCTGCCTTATAAGCTCAATGTCCCAAGGTCGATCCCCGGTACCAAAAGAACAAAATAAAGTATCTCAGAACAGTCTCCTGTTCAAAGGTAGGACTTTGGAAAGTGACTGGATCATGGGGGTGTTATAAGTTGATTAGCCCATTAATGAGGTCATAGCTGACAGTGCTGTATAAAGTTAGGTCACTGGGGCATGACCAGGAAAGGTGTGTTCTTATTTCCAGCATCTCTTTCCTTTCTCTCTCTGCTTCCTGGCTGACATGACATGAGCAGCTTTCCTCTGCCAGGCCCTTCCACCATCCTGTTTTGCCTTGGGGCCAACTGACTATGGACTGAACCCACAGAAACTATGAGCCAAAATAATTCTCTTTTCTTTTAATTTGGAAGTGTTAGGTATTTTGTCCCAGCATAATTATTGTGTTTCACAAATATATATCAATTAAATAAAAAAATAATTAAAAGATTATATCAAAATCAAAAGCTTCTACACACCAAGGGACAGGCTACAGAATGGGAGAAAACCTTTGGCAGCTGTTCCTCTAACAGAGGACTAATATCCAGAATATACAAAGGACTCAAAAAACAACACTAAAAGAAGAAGAAATTCAAAAAATGAGCAAATGAGCTGAATGAACACTTGTAAAAAGAAAAACTACAAATGGGCAGTAATTATGTGAAAAAAAATCCTCAACAACTTTAGGCATAAGGGAAATGCAAATCAAAACTACATTGAGATTTCATGTTAAGCCAGTTAGAATGGCTAATGTCAAGAAAATAATAATGAAAAGGCTGGAGAGGATATAGGGGGTAGGAATTTATACGGGGTAGTTGGTAGGAATTTAAATTAGTACAGCCACTATGGAAATTCCTGAAGAAACTAAAAATAATAACTAAAACTACAATATGACCCAGCTATACCACTCCTAATATGTACCCAAAGGAAATGATATTGGCATACAATAGACATACATGTATATCCATGATTATCACAGCATTATTCATAAGAAAAGTGTGGAATCAGCCTAGATGCCCATCAACAAATGAATGGATAACAAAAAATTAGTACATATACCTAAGGAATATTAATCAGCCATTAGAATGCAATCACGTTGCGGGAAAATGAATGGAAATGTAGATCATCATGTTAGGCAAAATAAGCCAGACTCAGAAGGACAATTATCACATACATTTTTTATATTTGAAATCTAGAAAGAAAGTAAAATAGAAAGGAAACCATTAAGGAAGGAGAAGAACAGAAATAAGGAGAGGAGAGGTAACAAAGTGTAATGGGGAGGGTGAATGGAATCAAAATACATTAAATGCATATATGAAAATGTCACAATGAAACCCATGATTCTGTATAAGTAATATGCACCAATAATTATAGTAAAAATTTAGGCCAATATGAACATTGAGAACATTAAGTCTTGGTGGGGGAAAGGAAATCCATGTCTTTATGTGCTGTGCTAATCAACTTTCAATCACTGTGAAAGTATACCTGAATTAATTAAATTATAAGGAGGAAAGGTTTATTCTGCCTCACAGTACTGACGGTTTCAGTCTGTGGTTGATTTGTCCCATTGCTTTTGGGCTTGTAGTGAAGCAGTCACCAAGGCAAGTCATAGAAGGAAAGACGCTGTGTACCTCATGGCAGCCAGGGAGAGAAAGAAAGAAAGCATGAAAGGTGCTGAGGTCCAAGTGTCCTACAAAGGACACACTCCAGTGACTTCACTTTCTCCCTCCTGGCTCCACCCATGAGAGGTCCCCCCTGACTCCCAATAGTACCACAGGCTGGTGAACAAGTCTTTAATATTTGACATTTTAGGGGTCAATTATGAAAGCCATGCCACTGGCATAAAATAAATTATAATTTCCAGAGAAAATTAGGTATCATTTAGCAAAATAAGGCCAGCTATCCACTTGTAGGACTCAAGTCAATGGAACTATTAGAGGCACAGAATGTGCACTGACCACATCCCAGTATTGTGACAAAGTGGAACACCTCAGTGCTATAGCCAAGTGTTATAGCTCTGAGGCACACCCAAGAGTTACAGTGTTACAATTTGAAGGCTCAGGAATCCCATGGTCACTCAAAGAGGTGGAGCAAAACCTTTATTATGCCGGCGGGCTCAGAGGAGTTCATACTCAAAGTCTGGTGCTCTACCAGAAATGAGAGCCTCCTTATATAGGGACCTACAGGATAGGCGAGCATGCTCACTGGAGCAGGGGGGTGGAGCTTAACAGAACATTCTTGAAAGGGGGCAGAGCCTAACAGAACATTCCTGAAAGGTCACAGAGTTCAAACAGTCACTAAACATTTTGATACCTTGGGCAGGAGCGCTGGGCAGCATGAACTGTTAATTCCTGGAACAAAACATTTTTGTAGGGGAAAAATCATGGAGGCAAGTCAGGGAAATGCAAGGGCCTATCTTATTGTGTATTATTGCTCTATCACCAATTCAGAGGGTGGTTCGGGATAGGAAAGATCACACTGGAGTGTTTGTTGGTAGAAAGATGGAGAAGTAGTTGACACTTCACACACATGGAAGAACTCAGTGGCAGCATTCTGATCCATACACTGACAAAACGTCACCCACAAAAAGCTGTCAAATGAAAATGCTACAGAACTAGTGAGTGTGGGGACCCAGCTTACACAAAGACACCGGAAGTAGAGTCCAGGTATACACACAGATGTGGACAAACACATAGCTACTGCTCAGGGAGAGAGTGTGACTGAGACAAAGAGAAGAGCAGTCTTTTATGTAGCCACATCTTGATGAATTTTCAAATATGTATTCATTTTGATACACAGAGAGAAAGGGAAAGAAAGAGATTATTAGGGATTATGACAAAGAAAAATTGGAAACAAAATTTAAAGGTGATGTTATCTAACACCCTAACTGTACTACAGCATAATGCTTAGATGTGCAGGCAGAGAAATGAATCTGGATAGAGATCTCTGACACTGTCCCAAGAAGGGTTTCCCACCTCAGCGTCCTCATGCCACCAAGACCAGGACAGAACAGAAGTGAGGAAAAGGCCAGAAGGCCAAATTGCCCCAACCAGAGGTTTCTGCTATGAGGGATACTGGACACAGTTCCCTCTGAGCTGTCTCTGCTGTGTTCCTGAAGGTCCATAAAGGGTTCCGTGAGGAATTCAGTCTTCCTACCATCCTCTCAAGAGGGAAAGATGATGCAACAAAGATCGTCCACAGCACTGCATCTCCTAGGGCCCAGGGAGTTGCAGTGCAGAGTCCCAGACCCTCTTTAATTGGCCGTTGGAGGCCCTGCCAGGTGCAGAGAATCCTACCCAGTAGAGTGACCTCAAGGACAGGTGCCTGTGTGCTGCCTGGATGCTGGATACAGGCGAGGAGGAGAGAGGAGGGAGCCCACCTTCCCATCTCCACAGTGACCCATGAACTTGCTGCAGCCAGAACCTCTGCACCCAGTCACTTGCTGGACCCCAGGGGGCCAATTTTCCCCCTGCCCACCTCACTCCACTGCTCAGGAAGTAGGATCTGAACTGCAGAAGACCCGGGGGTCCTGAGTGTCCACCTCACCCTCTTTACTACACACCAGGCTCAGGAACATGGAGATCCCGGAAGCCCAAACACTGGCTGTATGATCTTGGGTAAGTCTGATTCTTACCTGGTAGGTGAGGTCAACACATCACCTTGTCAGGACTTCCAGGAGTAGAGGGCATAGGAAGGCAGCAGGGCTGTGCATACAGAAGGCACTCAGGACTTGCTCTCAGCAGGTGAGACAGTCACCACTCTCCCGTCCCGGCCACCTTGTCCTTGGCTGCCTGTCAGTGACAGCAGTGCCTGTGAACCTCCTCATGAAAGAAATCCTGGGTGCAGGCTCTGACCTGCAGGTGGTCAGTTGAAGCACCTGCTTTTCTACCAGCTCACAAGTGAGGGTGACGCTGCTGGATCGAGGCCACAGAGCCCATAAGGCAGGCAAGGAGGAAGGTGAGGACAGGAGGCCCATCACAGGTGAGAGGCTTCCAGCTCTCCAGCAGCACAGCACCTGCCTCAGCCCAGGGCCGGCTGCCCATCACTGACACCTGTGGACGCACTTGCATCCTCCACACGCTGCAGACGTCATGAGGCTGATGTCTCCCATAACATAAGTCAGTGAACCTGCCTCCGGACAGGGACATCACCATATATTTTCAATTTAATGGAAAGAGGGGGTTAAAATTGTAACCACCAATGAGTTTCTATCAAGTGGAATTGGCATGGATGAGCACAAAATACTTCCATTTAAACCCTTCCAGCTCACAGTGTAAATACCTGCAACTTAATACTTGCTGGGGAACAAATGGGCCCCTCCAGACCACACGTCCCCACCCTGTGAGAGTGAGCCCCAGAGGGTGAAGAGTGTCCAACTCCAGCTGCTAGACCCACACAGCTCAGGAACCCCATGGAGTCCCTCCAGAAGGCAGACCAGACCCCACATGCCATTCCAGCCAGGGTCCTTACCAGAGCAGAGCTATGACTGCCTCCTGGAGAAAACAGAAGTGGGAAGTCACCCCTACTCAGGGTACAGCAGCATTGTACATGCTGTGACAAAGACAGAAGGAGACACTGATCATGAACAGTCAGATGGCAATGGGAAGAGGTCCCTGTTGGATTTCAAGGGGGCAACACCCCTGTCTAAGTCTCCAACCCCAAGAAGGAGCTGAGATGCAGCACTGGCAATGGGGTGGGGTGTGAGCTGCTGTCAGGGGCTACCTTGCTGTGTCTACACTCACCTTTCCACAGTCTATCCAACTGCAGGACCTGGGCAGGACAGGACACCTCTGACATCCTCGAGGAGGCAGAAAGCTCAGCAGACTAAATGTCACCATGGTCCAGGATTGGTGTCACAGATGCAGAGGTGGCATCAGGGGCATAGAGGGGAGAGACAGAGGCACCAGGTCACCAGAGCAGGCTGGGCTGCAGGTGGTGTGATCACCCACCCAAGGCCTGGTGCACAGGAGAGCCTTGAGTCCTTTTCATGAATCAGGGAGTGAGGATAGAGGCCTGGGCAGTGTGGGATGGGACAGATGCCCACATGGGGCTTCTCAGAGCATCTTTAAGAGTAGGAGAGCAGGTGATTCAAAGGCAGGCAGGTGGTGCTGAAACTCTGTCCTTACACCCAGAGTGACTCAGCTCTGGATACCGGTTTGCATCCCCAGGAGCATGGTTCAGTGTCCTACACAGGGAATATTCAGTTCCCGGTCAGGAATTAAGTAACTCAGAGACAGTGTTTCCTTTCAGGCCCTTAGGAGCTCATCTGCAAGAAGAACAGCACAGCAGGTAGCACCGTGGTCCATGGGCAACATGACACTAACAGGTCTCTGTGCTTCATGGTACCAGTGACCTTAGGACCATGACCTGCTTCTTGTCACTGGCTCCACCATCCTCTCTGCACGGCTGTCCCAGCTCAGGGCCATGACAGCAAACGGACATGGGAACCTCTCAGCGGTGCCCTTGTGGGAGTTTGTCCTGGAGGGATTCAGGGGAGGCGTGGAGACCCAGGCCCTGCTCTTTGCCACCTTCCTGGCCCTGTATGTGGTGACCGTCATGGGCAACCTCACCATGATCACAGTCATCACCCTCGATGCCCGCCTGCACTCACCCATGTACTTTTTCCTCAAGAACCTGTCCTTCCTGGACCTCTGCTGCTCATCTGTCATCGCCCCCAATGCCCTGGCCAACTTCCTCTCCTCCTCCAGGGTCATCACTTTTGCAGGATGCACCATTCAGTTCTTTCTGATTTGTGTGTTTGCTACCACAGAGGCTGTCCTCTTAGCTGTGATGGCCTATGACAGATTCAGGGCCATCTGCAGCCCCCTGCAGTACCCAGTGACCATGCGCCCTCTGATATGCACACAGCTTGTTCTGGGGTGCTACTGTGCAGGCTGCTTCAACTCCATCGTGCAGACCAGCCTCACCTTCCAGCTCCCCTTCTGCAGCTCCAACCTCATCAATGACTTCTTCTGTGACGTGCCACCTCTGCTGCAGCTGGCCTGTGCTGACACAGCTCTCAATGAGCTTCTCCTGTTTGGCCTCTGTGGCTTCCTCATTGTGACCATTGTATTAGTGATCCTGGTGTCCTATGGCTACATCACAGTGACCATCCTCAGGATGCACTCAGGAACAGGGAGACAAAAGGTCTTCTCCACCTGTGGGTCCCACCTCACAGCCGTGTCCCTCTTTTATGGAACCCTCTTTGTTATGTACGCACAGCCTGGAGCTGTGGATTCCATGGAACAGGGCAAGGTGGTCTCCATCTTCTACACCCTGGTCATCCCAATGCTCAACCCCCTCATCTACAGTCTGCGGAACAAGGATGTGAAGGACGCCCTGCGGAGGCTGGGACAGAGGCAGGCGGCCCTGTGAATGTGGATGGCCAGTGAGGGATGCTCATTTGAGGAGGGAGGAAAGGCATCAGTGAGACACTGGGTCTATTTCAATGGGGTTTTTCTTCTTGTTGTTGCTTCCTTCCTTCCTTCCTTTGTTAATGTTTGCTTTGCTGCCTTCTCTTCTGGTTTTCTAGCCTTCTTTCTCCTATGCATCTCTCCAATCTTTCATGAAAGCACATCACATGGAAGTCATTTGTTAATCTGAATAAGGCACCTTCTTTGACATGCAAAAAATAATGGTTTGTGGTAGAGCAAACTGAATCCTTTACACATTCAGTAAAAAGAGTCAGCAGAAGAATAAGCAGAGCCCTTAACGCAGGGCCTGGGAACAAAATTAGCATCTCTCAGGGAAGGTACATGGAGCTTTATACTGTCTGTGGCTCCTTCCTTGTCCATCATTGACCCTAATGTCACAGTGAAATCACAGGGAATGTCACAGGGAAATTGCTGCTGGACATCTGTGAGCAGGGATCTTAAGGGGCTGCAGGCTGCACACGTCCTCACAGTGACCTGGATTTGCCATGGCAATGGGACAGAGCTCTGCACCCTGCACTTCTCCTCACTCAGCACCCTGGCTGCTCCCTACCCTCCCTCTGTACAGGATGCTGCCTCCTCCTGCAGGCAGCACAGGGCACCTCCTGCATGCTTCAGATGCTCCTAGGTGACCTGGCTCCAGCACATCCACTGGCCTCCAGCTCAGCACCCAGGTGAAAGCACAGGGCTTCCAGGTCTCACAGTGAGCCTCCAAAGCTCAGCCTGGCTGCTCCTGAGCAGAGCGAATGGTACTCTGTCAACAAGCTGCTCCTGAGGGAGGATGAAGAGCTCTGGTGCAGCCAAGAGAAGAGTGGGGAAGGGAGGTACGTGGACTCCTCTGAGCCCAGCTCTCCTGCACTGGCTGAGGTCCTGGACCTCCAGCTCAGGATGGGGCTCCCCAATCTCCACCCCATCCTCATGTCCAACCTACACTTGGTCTCAAGCCCTCAGCTTCCTTCATATCTGTCCTTTACTAGAGCCACCCTCTCCACACGGGGAGATCTGTGTCCCTGCTGGGGTGGAGACTTCAGTGTGACTCTGACCCCAGCCCTCAGTCTCCCTGCTCAGGACTCCTGCAGGGAAGACTAGCAGACAAGCAGATTCCAGTCTGCTGCCCAGTTAATCTGTCTGATAATCCTCCAGGTCTCCATCCACTTCATGTACTCAGCAAGCCTCAGCTTTGAGATCTCCAAAATTATATTCATCCCTGAATTAGCACTCAGGTGATATCAAACGATTTTTTTTCCTCTGAGCATCTCTGAATTTCCTACTCAATATTGGTCCATCCCTCCCGCTTGGTAGTATATTCTTCCACTTTATCACTTTCTTTCCCTTCTCTTTTCCCTTCCTTTTTTCCACTGTCACCTAGTCTTCTGTTTTCCTTTTTCTCTCAAATTCTTTTCTTGGTACATTTTAGGTTTACAATACAGTTACATTCATCATTGGGATCTTGTACCTTTACATGAGTATCTTGGTTCTTATTTTTTCCCCTTCCCCTGCCCTCCCTTCACCCCCTCCACCCTTCCCTATTTGCAAAGACTTTACTTCCATTTTTCCTTTTCTCATATTTTTTCTTTGCCCTTCTTTACTTTCGCCTATGCCTCCCACTTCCCCTACACCTTTAGACTTTTTCTTCCTATTACACAATATCAATTATACATTTTTAAAATTACAATATCAATTTACAAAATTACAATACAGAATTTAAAAGGATATAGAAAGCATATTACAAAAATCTTTTTTGAAATAAATTGGACAACTTCTAAGAAGTACCTTGGTAGACAAATTAATGAAACTGACTCCGGAAGAAATATAAAATTTGAATAGCAACTATTAAAGAAAGTATATTCCTAGCTTGTAAATCTACCTATATGACAACAACAAGCTCATATACATTTTAACAGATAAATTATATCAAACATTTAAAGCAGAAAGAAAAAGCCATATGATCCTGTCAGTAGTTGGAGAAAAAGTACTGGACTAAATTCTACAGCTGTTCATGGTAAAAGCTATCAGGAGTCTAGAAGTAGAACAGAGCCTTCTTAACAGATAAAAGATATGTACTCCATACTTCCAGCAAAATGCCTTATATGAACAGAGAAGATATAATGCTTTCTCCCTAAGGTGGGAAACAAGGGCAGATATACCTACTCTTCATCTGTCCATTAAGTTTTGAAACATAGGCCCAACCAAAATAGTCTGGCAATAAAATGACACAATTAGGCTAGGACTGGCAAGATAGAAGTAAAATCTTTATATGTAGATAAATCATCTACAGAGAAAACACTAAGAAATCTTTAGGAGCACCTAGAACTTGTATTTGAATTTAGCAGGATTAGAAAACACAGGTATATATAAAATTCGGGTCTATGTATACTTGCTATAAATGAAGAATTGGCTATTGAAATTTAATATGTTTAATATGTTATGTAGGAGTATAAAGGACGTAGAAAAGTAAAAAGAAAAAGAAAACAGTGTTGGAAGATATTAAGTATCGAATTTTAAGACTTCCTCTAAAGCTACAGTAATCAACACAGTGTTGGTGTAAGGAAAGACATACAGATCATTGGAATAAAACAGAGAATCTAGAAATAGAACCACACATATATGGTCCACTGAGTTTTGAAAGATTATTTAACATTAACACTTTATAGAACATAAACTCAATTCAAGAGCAGAGGAAAAGATAGTGTTTTCAGCAACTGGCCCTAGAACACCTGGTATCTGTATATAAAAAATTAACCTCGACCCTTTATTTCCATACATAAAAATGACTTGAAAGGATCTATGAACCTAGATATGAAAGACTAAAACTATAAAACTTTAGGAAGGAATTATAAGGGAAAATGTTTATGAATTTAGGGTAGGCAAGAATTTCCTAGGATACAAAAACCATGATGTATAAAAGAAAAAAACTGATAAATGAGATTCCATCAAAATTTAGAACTTTAAATGACATCATTAAGAAAATGAAAAGTAGTCCTTAAAGAGACCATATTTATAATCCATATAATCTATGACCAGAATATATAAAGAACTCTTACAGCTCATTAATAGACAACCCAGTTAAAAAGTAGACACAAGAAGATGATAGTCAGTACAACACAAGGAAAGGTGTGCAACACTAGAATCAGAAAAATACTAATCAGTACAATAACAAGATTGAATTATATACTCATTAGGGAGATGAAGTTCATGACTCTTTCTTTTTGTTGGATTCTCCCCTTTTACATTTAATTTCTTGTCGCACCCAATGGATTCATTCTGCTATGCTTCCTGGGGTTGTAATCCTCATTGTCTGTTCCTAGGATATTATCTAAAATTTGTTGGAGTGCTGGTTTGGTATTCATGAAGTTCCTAAGGTGCTCTTTGTATTGAAAGTATCTTATTATACTCCATCAATTTTGAAAGATAGTTTTGCAGGGTACATCATTCTGGGTTGGAGGCTGTTTTCCTTTAGGGCTTGGAATATGTCACTCCAAGCTCTACTTGCCTTGAGGGTTTGCATTGAGAAGTCTGCTGTGATTCTGATGGGCATTCCTTTGTATGTGATTTGTTTCTTTACTCTCACTGCTTGTAGAATTTTGTTCTTCTGTTGGGTTTCTGGAATCTTAAGAATTATATGCCTATGTGTAGATTTTTTTTGATCAAGGCTAGTTGGAGTCCTATATGCCTCACTTATCTGTATGTCAAGTTCTTTTCCCCTGCTTGGGAAGTTTTCTGCCATCACTTCTGTGAAAAGTTTTTTTTATGTCATCTGCACTCTCTCCTGTTTCTTCATTGACTCCAATCAGTCTTATGTTCTTCTTTGCATCATCTGGCAGCTGCTAGATTGATTTCTCGTGGTCCCTTACAATTTTGAAGCAATTTTTCTTTTCCTGGTCACTAACTGCAATCTTATCTTCTATATCTGAAATTCTGTCCTCACATTGGCTCATTCTGCTGTGTACGCTTTCAATGGAGTTTTTAATTTCCTGGAAATCTGTCTGTATCTGTTTTATGGATTCCATTTGTTTCCTATGTTGGGATTCCATCATGTTCCTCAGCTCCTCTATTTTTTCATCTGTACCCTCTCTAGATTTATTAATCATGTCTTGCACTATGGGCACAATCTCTGCTGTAATGTGAGGAATTATTTCTGATTTCATTTTTTCCAGATCCTCCTTTCTTGCCAGTTTAGGGAGTCCAGGTGGTTGAGTATCAGAGTGTTCCATTTCATTTCCCTTTGAGGTTGCTGTAGGTGATCTGGAAGTCTAGTTTTGAGACTTCTTTACGTGTCTTCTCATTTCGATGTGGGGGTGGGGGGTGTGCTGTTGGCACCTGCAACTCACCTTCTCCGGGCTGGAAGTGGTGGAACTGCAGCCGGAAGCCCCTTCCTCTGGGCTGGAAGCGTTGGAATGGTGGCCCAGTAGCCCCTTCCTCTGGGCTGGGAGTGGTGGAACACTATTTCCATTCCTTTCCTATCTCATATTTTTTCCTTTTCCTTCTCTCCTTTCTCCTACCCCTCCCACTTCCCCTAGCCCTTTGGACTTTTTCTTCCTATTTCACATTATCAATTACTCATTTTAATCCTTATTACACATTCAGTTTCTCATACCAGAGAAACTATTTGATAATTTACACATGTGTGTCCTATTTATTTCACTTAAGTGTATGTGCTCAATACGCATCCATTTAGCTATTAATGTCTCTGATTTCTCATTCTTTATGGCTGAGTAGTACTCCATTTACTTTAACACACACACACACACACACACACACACACACACATTTACTTTATCCAGTCTCAAGTTGATGGCCAACTGGGCTTTTCCCAAGCTTTAGCTATTACAAACTGTGCTGTTATAAACATGGTGTGCATATAATGCTGTGGTATGATTCTTTTAATTGTTTTGGGGAGGATTCCCAGCAGAGGAATAGCTGGGTCAAATCCTAGTTTTTTGAGATATCTCCTTATTGATTTCCACAGTGTTTCTCTCATTCTGCACTCCTACCAACAATGGAGAAGTGTTCCTTTCTCCCCACACCACTGCCAGGATTTGTTATTGGTTGATTTCTTGATAGCAGCCATTCTTGCTGGGGTAAGGTGGAATCTCAGTGTTGTTTTCATCTGCATCTCTCGAATGACCAGTGATGTTGAACATTTTTTTCATATATTTATTTGCTGCTTTTACTTCTTTCTCTGAGAAATGTCTGTTCATTTCAGATGCCCATTTTTGAATTGGCTCTTTAAATTTGGGAAATCTAACTTTTTTAAGTTCTTTATATATTCTAGATAGCAGACCTTTGTCTGAGGAACAGTTAATAAAAAAATTTTTCCCACATTATAGGTTGTCTCTTAGCTCTGTTGGTAGTTTCTCTTGCTGTGCAGAAGCTTTTTACTAAGATGAGATCCCAGTTGTTCATTCTTTGTGCTAATTCCCATGCTACTGAGATTTAGTTCATAAAGTCTTTTCCCATGCCAATGTCTTTAAGAGTTCTACCTAACTCATCTTCCAGAAAGTTTAGTGTTTCTGTTTTAATATTTAGATCTTTAATCCACTTTGATTCTAGTTTAGTGCATGGTGGTAGATATGAGTCTAGTTTTAACATTTGGCAGGTTGAAATCCAGATTTTCCAACACCATTTATTAAATGGGCTATCTTTCCTCCAGTGAGGATGGTTGGCTCCTTTGTCAAAAATGAGGTGGCTGGGTAAGTCTGCAGTTGTTTCTGCATCTTACAATCTATTACACTGATCCTCGGGTCTGTTTCTTTGCCAGTACCATGCTGTTTTATCACAGTGGCTTTGTAGTATAGTTTCAAGTTGGGGACTGTGATACCTCCCTTCCATGTCTCTGTTGCCTAGAATGGCTTTTGCTATTTTAGGTGTCTTTTGGTTCCAAATGAATTTTTGGATTGTTTTCCCTAGTTCTGTGAAATATACTGTTGGGATTTCAATTGGGATTGCAGTAAATCTATATGGTATTTTGGAAGTATGGCCATTTTCACTATATTGATTCTTCCACCCCAGAAACAATGGATGTATTTCCATTTTCTTATATTCTCTTTGATCTCTTTTTTCACAGTGCTGTAGTTTTCTGTGTAGAGGTCTTTTGCTTCCTTTGTTAGATTGATTCCTAGATATTTCATTTTCTTGGGGGCTATTTTGAAAGGAATTGTTCCCCTAATTTCCCTCAGTGAGTCTATTATTTGTGTATAAGAAGGCTATTGATTTTTGAGTGTTGACTTTCTATCTAGCTCCTCTACTGAATCTGTCAATTAAGTCTAGAAGTCTTTTGTCAGAGTTTTTGGGATCTTCTATGTAGAGTATCATGTTGTCAAGAAATAATGACAGTTTAACTTCTTCCTTTCCTATCTTTATTCCTTTTATTTCTTTCCCTTGTCCAATTGTTGTGGCTGATGTTTCAAGAACTATATTGAACAGGAGTATTGATAGTGGACATCCTTGTCATGTTTCTGATTTTAGCATGACAGTTTTCAGTTTTTGACCATTTAGTATGATGTTGGCCGTTGGTTTTTCATAGATAGCCTTAATCAGGTTGAGATAAAAAAAAAAAACCTTCTACTCCAACTTTCTATAGGGTTTTTATCATGAATGGGTATTGGATTTTTCTCGAATGCTTTGTCTGCATCTTTTGAGATGATCATATGGTTTTTGTCCTTGGCTTGTTAATATAGTGTATTGCATTTATTGGTTTACGTATGAGGAATGATCCTTGCATGTCTGGGATAAATCTGACTTGGTCAGGGTTGTATGATCTTCTTGATGACCCTCTGTATTCTGTTTGCCAGTATCTTTTGAGGATTTTTGCATCTATGTTCTTTTGGGAGATTGGCCTGTAGTTCTCTTTTTGGGTTGAGCCTTTCCCTGGTTTTGTAATCAAAGTAACACTTGCTTCCAGGAATGAATTTGGGAGTATTGATTCCCTTTCAATTTCATTGAAGAGTTTAAAGAGTAGTGGCAATAGTTCTTCTCTAAATGTCTTGTAGAATTCAGCAGCGAAGCCATCAGGACCTGGGTTTTTCTTTGTTGGTAAATTTTTAATTACGTTTTCGATTTCACTGATTGTAATTGGGGTGTTTAGAATTTTTATATCTTCTTCGCTCAACTTTGGTAATTCATATGTATCTAGGAACCTGTTCATTTCTTCTGTGTTTTCCATTTTATTAGAGTACAGGTTCTTGAGGTAGGTATTGATGATCATCTGGATTTCTGTTGGACCTGTTTTGACTTCTCCTTTTTCATTCTTAATTGCATGGATTTGAGCCTTTTCTTTCCTCTTTTTGATAAGGCTGGCTAAGGGTTTATTGATTTTATTTATTCTTTCAAAAAACCAACTCTTTGATTCATTGATTTTTTGTATTGTTTTCTTAGTCTCCATTGCATTGATTTCTGCTCTGATCTTATAATTTCCTCCCTTGATGAGTTTTGCATTTTTCTTGCCCTTCTTTTTCTAGGAGCTTGAGGTTCAGCATCAGGTTGTTTATTTGAGCTGTTTTCCTAGTATGAGCATTCACTGTTATGAATCTTCCTCATAGAACTGCTTTCATTGTGTCACATAGATCCCTATATGTTGTATTGGCATTATCACTTAATTGTAGAAACTGTCTAATTTCTTCTTTAATATACTCTGTCACCCATTGGTTGTTCAGAAGAGTGTTATTCAATTTCCATGTGTTTGTGGCATTCCTGTGCTTTCTTATGCTATTGATCTCCAATGTAATTGCACTATACTCTGATAATACACAGGGAATAACTTCAATTCCTTTGAATTTATTTAAGCATATCCTATGAGCTAGCATGTGGTCTATTTTGGAGAATGATCCATGTGCACCCAAAAAGAATGTATATTCTGATTTTCTGTGGTGGAACACTCTGTAGACATCTATTGAGTCCACTTGTTCAAAAGTTTGGTTCAATACTATTATTTCGTTGTTGATTTTTTGCCTAGATGATCTGTCTATTTGTGACTGTGGAGTATTGAGATCTCCCACTACAGTTTTATTAGTGTTTATTTGGTTTCTCATGTTGATTAATATTTGTGTTGTATAGTTGGGAGCACTAGTATTTGGTGCATATATATTTATGATTCTCATCTCTTCTTCTTGGATCGTTCCCTTTACAAAAATGTAGTGACCTTTTTTATCTCTCTTAATTAGTTTTGGTTTGAAATCTAACTTTTCTGCAAATAACATAGCTATTCCTGCTTTTTTCCAGGTTTCTGTCACATGGAGAGTTGTTTGGTCAACCAGTGTTCTTAGCAGGAAAGAGAAAAATATCTAGGAGACATATATACACCACAGTACAAGGCATAAAAATAACACAAGTGTCATGATCATTTATTTAATGATATAAACAGAAAAGATCACACTGGTGTCATTATGAGATCAAATGTGGCTTAGAATAAAGAAGTGAAGCTGGGCTGACATTAGAAAGGATACAAATACACCAACAGTCCAAAGGATAAGGTCGTAGACCTCCCAATAATGTCATCTCTGCAAGAGCTACATTGAGATCCTCTGGAATGTCACTGTTAGAGGATAGAGGTGGTTAGTATTGCCTTCTACTCTTACAGGATGCTGCTATTCACCAATTGCCTACTTGGGTTGTTGGCAACCAGGCTCTCAAATCCAAAACATATCTTGCATAAGTGCTTCAGTGAGGTTACGTGGAGGGTGAATGCCTTAAAGTTTAATGACCACATTATAGTTTTGATACTTGTTCCCATTATATTTTGAAATAAAAGAACAATTGAGACTGGGGGCACTCTATTTGGGAAACAGCTGTCACAGCCCGAGGGAAGGAGCCAGGGATCCTGAGACTGGACTCCTGGGATAGGCTCCTCAATATTCTCACTCCCATCTGAAGAGGAAACCCAGCTTTGTAGAAACTGCCATTGAGCTCCCAGGAAAGCCAGGAGTGGAAAGGAAGAAAAGACAATTGGGTTACCTCCCTGACCCCACCATGTTCCCAAACTCTGGGAATGCTCAAACCCGAAAGCATCATACCCACCTCCCTCCACTAGTGAGGCAAGCCAGGAAGAGAGAAGCCAAACACCTTGAACTAGAGGTGGGGTTGAGCCTGCAGGCAGGGACTCATGGATCACATCCCCGGAAACATGGGGAGAGAGAATAAATGGTCAGTCCCAAGAGGGCAGTTTCATGTTGTTTCCCCAAAGACTGAAAAGTTCTGCAACAGTGGGAAACCGTAACGAATGACCACCACCATCCACTAAAGTCTTCCTTAGGAGACCCTAGTCAAGCCTAGTGATCTGGGTTCAGTGAGCTGGAAAAGGGAGCTCTTGAGGCCAAGACAGTTTGGGACCTGAGCACAAGCATACAGAGGGGCTCAGGTGGGGCAGAGAACTTCCAGCTGGTTACTTGGCAGAAAGTTCTTGGAGGATGAAAACAAAGAGGAAGGCAGGATTCGCCTGGCAGCACGGGGAGCCAGAGTGACAGGACATTGGCAGAAGGCTACAGAGCCAGGTGTCAGGCAAATGACATCCATACCCTCTCCCCAGGTTAAATGAGGTGGTTGGATACTGGCAGAGACAAAGAAAGGCAGTGAGCTGCACCCAAGGCAAAGCTTGCAACACGGAGGTGGCCCCAAAGAAACTGGCACACTCACCACTCCCTGGCAGCCAGGTACACAGCCTGCAGTGGCGGGGTGGGCCACTGGCTGCCTGCAGGAGGACTGCGATTGAAACAGGAAGTGAACAAGGGGACAACAGGCCATGGGCATGGCAGCTATGTGGGATTGTTTGTTGTCCTACCAGTGTTTCTGTTCTGGGTGCTCTCTGATTTTTTTCTCTCTTTCACTTTTTCTCAATTTTTGCTTCTGTGTCAGTACAATTTTTTTTTTACTTTTTGTTGAGTTTTAATTTTTCTTCAAGTTTATTCTGTTATTCACCTCTCCATCTTTCTTTTCTTTTTAATTTTTAACCTTCTTTCCTCCTCATTTTACTCATTCTTCCTTATTTCACCTATACTTCCCTCTTCCCTTACCTCTTCTCCACTTTTCACATGATAGATACATTTATATATGTATATATGTATATATCTTCTGATATATATATTTATATATGCTTATGTATGTACAAAAGGGAATAAGAGGAGAACAGTGTTTTAAACCGTACAGTACCATTCACAGTCATTTAAGGGATAACTAACTAAATTCTGCAAGAGAATTCAAAGGAATGTATCAACAAGTTCTGACAACTCACACCTTCCCTCAATCACAAACTGCACCTCCCTCCCTGACACATGCCACTCCCTCCCCCACAAACATCCTCTTAAACCTCAACACTAACCTTTTACCACAACTATAAAATACTTCCATCAGAATCTGATTCCATATCATTTCTATTTCTCTGATCTCCCTCTCCACCTACTAAATTACCCCCTCCTTTTCCCCTTCCCCTTCCTGTTTCTTTCACTTCTCCATGCATCACAGGCTCATTGCCAATAACAGTATAGTGTAGCCTGTAAAGGGCCCTGATAAAAGCTGAAAGTGTGCAAACAAATTTTAATACATATGACTGATGTATGGCTAGATCTATCAATGATATTATAACCAGCAGAAATGCTCCCCTTGCAACACAGTGACAGACTACAACCCAATTAAATTGAATAAGTTGAAGTGATTTTTTAAAATACATCTTGATAAATCAAGGCAAGAACACAACACTGGAAAATAGAACCTAACTAAAGAGATCCTCATATCAACAACAAACTCTCCTCACTTTATTGACTTCAACACTCAGCACAAAAAAAAAAAACGGGAACGTGAAAAAACAAGGCAACAGAAAACCCCCAAAGTCTCCCAACTCTCACAAAGCAGACCCAGGCAAACCAATAGAAAGGAAAGCAATCACCAGACCACCAATCCATACAAAATGACTGAAGAAGAAATAAGGAATTTCAGTGAGTTCAAAGATGACATGACCCAAACCTAGTACAACTGTTGTACAAAGTGGTCAATGTGATTATGGAGGAAACACAGAATTGGAAGAGCTGATCAAAACAGTTCAAATCATGAATGACAAATTTTCCAAACATATAGACTCCATGCAAAGGCACCAAGCAGAAATCCCAGAAATAAAGAATTCCATAGATTTCATAAACGGTAGAAATGGCCAGTGTGAAGATAGGGTTTTGGAAATTGAGAACAAAGCGGTAACACATGATAATTCACACAGAAATGCCTTAAAAATGATAAAAGAAAAAGAAGATCCAGCCAAAAGTTACTAGATGATGCTAAAACGATTAACATAAGACTAATTGGAATTAGAAATTAGAAGATGGTGAACATGGAATAAGAAAAGAAACAAATGGAAACGAACTCTTTGTAAATAGGGAGGGGTAGAGGGGTTGAAGGGAGGGCAGGGGAATGGGGAAAAATTAAGAATCAAGATACCTCATATAAAGGTACAAGTTCCAAATGATGAATGCAACTGTATTGTATACCTAAAGTGTACCAATAAATTTAATGAAAAAATTATTTACAGAAATCATAGCAGAAAATTTTCCAAGTGTGAGGTAAGAACTCAACATACAGGTAAGCAAGGATTATAGAATATCCAATAACTACAATAAAAAAGAAGCTCACTAGGACATCACATACTCAAAATCCCAGATGTCCCCCCCAAAAAGAAAATTCCACAAGCTGTCAGAGAAAAGCTAAAAATTACTGATAAAGGCAAACCAGTAATGATAGGGCCAGATTTCCAAACACAAACTTGATAGGCCAGAAGACCTTTACAGTAAGTATTTTCAAGCCCCAAAAGAAAATAACTTCCAACCCAGATTAATATATCCTGCAAAAACAAGCTTTCAAAATTGATGGAGAAAACAGGCCTTCTCATGAAAAAGGGCACTGTAAGAGACTCATGAACACCAAACAGCACTCCATAAAATACTCAAGAATTTCCTAGACAGAGACAATGAGGCCCAAAAAAGCCAAAAGAACCGAAAAGAATGAATACATTAATCAAAGTTAGTAGTAAATAGTGGGGGGATAAAGGAGTCAACAGCAGAAAAAGAATGCAATGACAGAAATAAATCAATACATTTCTGTAATAATTCCCAAGGTAAATGGCCTCAAATACCCAACTGAAAGTCAGAGACTGGAAGACTGGAACCAAAGCAGAACACATTATTCTGTTGCATTCAAGAGAGTTATCTAATCTGAAAAGAAATTCATAGACTAACAATCAAAAGGACAGCAAACAATATTCCATGCACCAGGACCCCATAGGCAAGCACGGGTAGCAAGTATATTCTCAGACAAAAGTAATGTGAAGCTAAAAATGATCAGAAGAGAGAAAGAAAGTCATGAGATATGAGTTAAGAGAAAAATCAATGGGGAAATATAATGAACATAAAGGTAAGCAAAACAAATATAGGTTTAACTTGCTTCTTAAGCAACTGGTATTGGACATAAAAGACCAAGTAAACACCAATACAATCACAGAGGGTGACTTCAATCCAGAAATTAAAGAAATTGAGAAAACAAAAACAATAGACTCAAAGGAACCAAAGAGTGGGGTTTGGTTGGGGTTTTTTTGAAAGAATAAACAAACAAGACAAATCATTAGTCAAAATTACCAGGAGAAGGAGAATGGACACTATTGAAATCTAGAAGATCATTAGTAACTACTATAAAAATTATACTCCAACAAACTGGAGAATCTTGAAGAAATGGAATAATTCCTAGACATATATGAATTATCAAACTGAACCAAAAAAACATAAACAATATGAACAATCCAATAACAGGCAATGAAATGACAGCAGTAATAAAAACTCTACTAACAAAGAAAAGATCAGGACCTGATAGCTTCACTGCTGTTTTCTTTTGTTGTCATTGTTGTTGTTTTTGTTTGTTTTGTTTTGTTTTTTTGGACCAGAGATCGAACTCGGGACCTCATGCTCGCGAGGCAGGTGGTGAAACCACTGAGCTAAATCCCCAGCTGTCACTGCTGCTTTCTAACACATTTTCAGTGAGGTTGTTACAACAACAATACTCCTTAAACTTTTCCAAACTCCTCCCACAAAGCAGTTCCAAAGGCTTCTGAAATACATAATCAGAAACAATCACAGCAACAATCCCACTCCTGGTCAAAATCTGGGTTGATCAGCTTTCCCATCACACACACACAACACCTGACACCCACAACATAAAAGAAGAGACGTTTACTTTGCCTCACAGTTTCGGTGGTTTCCGTCTCATTGGCTTGCTCCATGGCAGAAACAGCATGTGAAGGGCATGACAGAGAAAAGCTGCACATTCCACAGTGGACAGAAAGCAGAGAGCACAGGTAAAAACAAGGACAAAAAAGACACCCCTCCAGGTCACATGCCCAGAGGCCCCCCTCTTCCAACCTAGCTCCACATCTGAACACATGACATCTTTGGGACATTTTAGATCTAAAACATAGCAGGTATTTGGGCCTCACTATGGTTTCCCTCCACTTTTGTACAACCTTTCAAATGACCATAACAGCTTAATAACAATGTCTCAATATTTCATGTTTGCCATTATTTCTCTTCCAAAATTAAATTACAGTAAGTCCTCAACTTATGAACTTTTGAGTAGCAAACTTTCACAGGTGTACTGTAGAAGACTCACTTTGTTGGCTTGTTACAGGACTTTGACAGACAGGAAAGACCGACGGGTGATACAGGAGGATTTATTCCAGGACTTTTAGGTGTACACCAAACCAGCAGACTAATGTTCAAGGTGCAGCCCAAAATAAATGAAAGGCTCACGTTTTATACATTTGATTGAGGAGGATCAAGTTTTAAACATTCTGGTGGTAAGAAACTGGGAGGGTGGGCAAGCCAGGTTACAGAAGTGAAACAAAAGCAACAAACACTGTATCAGACATCCCAGCCCAATTCTAGAGGGCTATGAGTGGCACCACCTTCTTGCTCTCCATAATTCCACTATATTGTTTTCTATCAGGAGTCAGACTGGAGCTCTACGTGACTCAAATGGGCATGTCAGATGGCGGACTGGGCAAGATAGTGCCTCCCTCAATGGCTGCCACGGAGACCTAGGCCCTGGTCTGTGAAGTGCAGGGCTCTGCTGGGTTACATGCAGCTGAGGTCAGCATGACCCAAATTAAAACCTTCCCCCTGGATTATGGCTTCTCACTGACCTGATGGGTTGCTAACTGCACCTGGTCCCAGTACTGGTCTGTTCTATCCAAGCAAGATAAACCCTGCTTTCTCCCTGAAACCCCTGCCTGGCACCATCATGCCAGGTGTTCAGCAGTGTCTCACTGGATGCCTTCAAAGTACAGCCTGCCCCCTATTCCTTCCCATGGCTGTATTCAATAAACACTGGATGCGCTTGTGGGCCTTGGTCTTTGCTGCAGCCAGCAGCACTGAACAGGACCCAAGACTCAGCTTCTCCACTCTAAGTCTCCTTCCTGTCTGTTCTTTAATTTGCTTTTTGCTGTGGTTGCTCACAGGCCAGGACTCATGGCAGAGGTCTTGGTAAACTTTCCTTCTCGCTTCCTACAAAACACAATTCAAGGAAGCAGAAATAGCAAATAAATACATGAAAAAATGTTCAACATCACTGGTCATTCGAGAGATGCAAATGAAAACAACACTGAGATTCCACTTCACTCCAGAAAGAATGGCTGCTACCATGAAATCAACCAATAACAAATGCTGGCGGGGCTGTGGGGAAAGAGGAACCCTGCTCCACTGCTGCTGGAAGTGTAGACTGGTGCAAGCACTGTGGAAATCAGTATGGAGATACCTCAAAGAACTAGGACTGGAAGTCCCATTTGACCCCACTATTCCACTGCTGGGGATCTTCCCCAAAGAATTAAAAGAATCATACCACAGTGATATATGTGCACCCATGTTCATAGCTGCACAGTTTGTAATAGCTAAAACTTGGAAACAGCCCAAATGCCCATCAACTGGAGACTGGATAAAGAAAATGTGGTTTTTATTATAAAATGGAGTACTACTCAGCCATAAAAAATGAGAAATTAGAGACATTTATAGCTAAGTGGATGCACATTGAGGCAATACTCTTAAGTGAAATAAATAGGACACACATGTGTAAATACCGAATAGTTTCTCTGGTGTGAGAAACCGAAAGTGTAAATAAGGACTAAATGTATAATAGATAATGTGAAATAGGAAGAAAAAGGGCCAAAGGGGAAGGAAGTGGGAAGGCTAGGGGAAAGGATAGAAGGAAATGGGATTAATATGAGAAAATGGAAAAATAGGAACAAAATCTTTGTAAATAGGGAAGACTGGAGGGGTTGAAGGGAGGGCTGGGCAAGGGTGAAAAATAAGAACCAAGAGAGACTATGTAAAGGTGCAAATTTCCAATGATGAATGTCATTATATTGTATACCTAAAATGTACCAATGATTAGAATGAATCATCGATAATGTAAAATAGGAAGAAAAGGTCCAAAGGGGTAGGGGCAGTGGGAGGGGCAGGGGAAAGGAAAGAAGGGTAAGGAAAAAATGATGAGAAATGGAAAAAATGGAAATAAAGTCTTTGTAAATAGGGAAGGGTGGAGGGCGTGAAAGGAGAGCTAGGAATGGGAAAAAAATAAGAACCAAGATGCATTATATAAAGGTACAATTCCCAATGAGAAATGTAATTGTGTTGTATACCTACAATGTACGAATAAAAGAATTTAATACAAAAAAAAAACACAATTCATCACAGCCTTGTAAATTAACCTTGAAAGAAGACAGAGCCTTGCAAATCTAGTCACAAGAAGAGGACATAAACGTTGTTTGCAGGACACAGTTGCCAATTTTATCTGCACCAGAACAAGGACTTAAGGCCAGAGGGGAGGTGGAAGGGGATCTGATGGGGGGAATACTTCCCAAGGCCAGGAAAAACTTGTTTTCCTTTAACTCTTGATTTATTTTCCTCTTTGATGCTTGTTATGAATGGGTCTCAATATAGTGCATCATCTTTATCATCATTTATCTTGTCACCAGGGCATGGCTCCCTATTTGGCACAAGTTGGTACTTGGTTAAGGCCATCAGATGAGTTGAGGTGTGCCTGTCCACCAAAGTCTCTATGCCCAGCTGAAATTGTTTGACAAGTAGCAGTAAGAGGCAAGAGAGAATTATAACAAAGAGGATAAGAAATTTATGTCGTTATTGTGACTCTATGATGATCCTCAAGCTTCCAAAGTGACCAGAGCACACTGCCATTTCTGAAGGTTTCAGCCATGTGTAGACTACTAGCCACCTTCCGAGGTGATGAGAGCAATGCTGTAATTTCTGGTGGTGGCCTGATCTCGTTGCAGGTTCAGCCAGTTTGGGTAGCCACGATCCTGCTGGCTGGTCCACTTGTCTTGGACCACTGACTTTAGCCAACTGTGATGGATCTAAGGCACAGTTCCTGAAACTTTAACAGCACTGGGAGTGGGCAGGATGACAGTATGAGGCACAACACATCTAGGTTCCAGAGGTGTTGGATTCCCTTTCTTGACCTAAACAAAGTTCCCAAGTTTGAATGAGTGTACTGAGTCTGCTAAGTTCATAGGCATTCTCCTTTGCATCCACCTATGGATATCTTGCAGGGCTATTCCTAAAACCAGTATCTGCCTCCTAGAAGTCCATTTTCCCAGTTCACAGAGATCACCCTTAATTTGACTTATGATTGGGGGTGGCTGGCTGAACACAACCTCATAAGTGCACCTAACTCAGAGAAGGACCATAAGCAGTACTTGATCTCATTTCATGTAGGTCTCTTGGTAATATTTTTTCAACAGTTGTTTGAGTGTCCAATAGGCTGTGTGTAGTTTTTGCTTTATTTTTAACAACTGTGTGAGTCCCTGGACTATCTCGGCTACAAATGCCAGTCCACTGTCTGACACCAAGGTCAAAGGCAGTCCAAACCTTGGCATGATGTCTCTTAACAGTACCCTGATCACCTGTTGTGACTTTTTGTTCGAGTGGGGAAAGACTCAACTCATCCTGAGAAGGTGCACATGAGCACCAGTATATGTCAATAGCCTCCTGCCCAAGGCAGTTCTGTGAAGTCCAAAACCAAGTTGTTATAAGGGGTAGTACCCATTTCTTGACTATTCAGGGGCCATGAGGGCCCTTGTCTCATGTGTGTGTTAGTTACTTTTCCCTCACTGCTGAGACAAAATACCTGACACCCAAAGTTACAGGGGAAAGGGTTTATTTAGCTCAATGTGTAGAGGCTTCAGCCATTAAGCAGCTGTCTCCAAGGCAGAGTGGCACATGGCAGAGGAATATCACAGAGGAGAAACCATTCATGGTGCCCACATGGTAGCAAAAGCAACAAGGGGACTTTAACAGCTTCTGTCTACCCCCTTTATACTCTATGTAGGCTACTTAGGCCAGGTAGTACTCACACCCTTAATCCCAGTGCCCTTGAGCCTAGAATTGCACCATGAATCAATCACAGACTCTAGATTCAGCCACCTCAGAAAAAGCCCCACCTATGAATGAGGCCTTGGGGGGACATCTATGCACAAGCCATAACGGATTATTTTGGCCACAGGTTAAGCATTCCTCACGTATAGCTCAGGTGATAGTGGTGAGCTGTGGCACATAGAAATGGCAGCCTAGCAACATCCCCAGTGCTGCTTTTCCCATGTGAGACCCTTGTCGGAATTGTTTTACAAACTTTGTGGCCATCATTAAAGGGATGGGCAGTTTGCCAACAGAATTTTCATCACCCTCCCTTGATATAATTTCCAGTTTCTCAGGCAAACTAGGTTTTTTCACTTGAACAGTAATTTAGGGTCTCTGAGAGAGGAGGTTCCAGTATGAGGGATGTGGCTAGGGCCCCTCTTTCAGGTTCTGGACTTTCCGTGGCAGCCCATTTTGTTTTTCTGTCCATCTTTTGGTTTTTTCTGGATTCTAACATCCCAGACTGTTGGTGTCCTCTGCAATGTATAACAGCTAACTTCCTTGGAGCCCATACAGCATCTAGGAGTACCTCTTTTTCTCTAGCGTTCAAGAACCTCCCTTCTGTATATTGTTCCATGTAGCAAAGGCATATTTGGAATCAATATAGATATTAGCTTGTCTGTCTTTCACCAGCAAGAAAGCCCTTGTCAAGGCTATTAGCTCTGTCTTCTGAGCCGAGGTTCCAGTGGGCAGAGGTGGGGACTCTTCATCAGAGTCTAGGGTCACCACTGCTTATCTTGCCTGGCAGTCCCCTACTAGTATAAAACTGCTTCCATTTTGACGTATTCAACATCCAGATCTCCAAGGGAAACTCTGTAAGATCTGCTTGAATTGAGAATACTCCATCCACAGTTTCCACAGAACCATGAAGAGGGGCTCCTGGTTTGACTGGGACCAAAGTGGCCAAGTTAAGAGTGTTCACTGTCTCCAGACTTATAAAAGGATTTTCACATAGGAGCCCCTCATACTTTGAGTCATCCTCAAATTTCATAATCAATAGTGCCCTCTCTGGTCCATTAAGTATATAAGTGAGTGTGGTACTCTAACATTTGTAGTCCCAAAGTCAGCTTGTCAGCCACTTGATCAGTAGGATGGTGGCAGCAAGTGTCCTGAAGCATGGAGGCCATCCTAGAGCAACAGCACCCAACTGCTTTGATAAGTATGTCAGGAGACAATGCCAGGATCCCATGACCTGAGTTAGGAGTCCTCTGATCATTGTCTTCCATTCGTGGATCTACAAAAAGAAAGGCTTGGTTATATCTGGCAGTCCTAGAGCTGGGGCCTGAGTCAGGGCTTCTTTGATTGGTTTAAATGCTCTTTCTTGGTTAGCTCTCCAGAGGAGGGGCTTTTCCAAGCCTTTTGTGGCTTCATATAGGGGTTAAGCCATAAGTGAGAAGTTAGGGATCCAGATAGGACAGAATCCTGTTGCCCCCAAGAACTCTCTTATTTGGCATCACATGGTTTGCATCACGACAGAGCTGTCCTTGTTCAATGCCCAGTTGGCATTCTCCTTTTGTCACTATGAAGCCTAAATAACTGACACTTTGAAGAATTGTGCCTTTTTTGTTTTTGTTTTTATTTGTTGTTGTTTTTGTTTTGGACACCTTATTTCCAGCCTTCCAAAGTAAATGAGAGATCTTAGTTCCTTCATAGCAGTCCTCATAAGTTCGGGCAGCCAAAAGGAGGTCATCTACATACTGCAGTAAGGTGAAATTGTCCTCTGGTGTGATGAAGACTTTGAGATCAGTAGCCAGCACCTCTCCAGTGATCATAGGGGAGTTCTTCAATCTTTGGGGAAAGTCTAGTCCAGATGATACATTGCTTTATGTCCATGACAGTATCCTCCCATTGAAACACAAAGATGGACTGACTGATTGGTGCAAAGTGCAGACAGGCAAAGGCATCTTTTCAATTCAAGCAGATAAACTAGGCAGCATTTACTGGAATGTGTCCCATCATTGTGTACAAATTTGGCACCATTGGGTACATGGTTTCAGTGGACTGTTTCTCAGCATGTAAGCCCTGTACAGTTCTACATTTATTAGTTCCAAGTTCATATACCAGCAGAAGCAGGGTGTTATAGGATGACTGGCATCTAGTCAAGTTTCCATGCTCCAAGAGCTGCTTTAAATGACCTTGAATGTCTTGTATGACTTCCCAGGGGAGGAGGTATTGGCAGTAGACTCAACCAAAACTCAAACCCTGGTTTTAGTTCCCCCATCACTGGTGTTTGATTTACAGCCAGCCCAGGTGGATTATGTTCAGCCTATACCCTGTAAATCTTTTGTGCTAGCCCATATAGTTCATTTCCTCTCGACTGTGGTGGCTTTTCTAAATAGTCTTTATTCCTCAGCCTGGGGAACAGTAAGGGTCAAAATCATGGCCTCTGGATGAATCCAATGAAGTCATCTTTCCCTGCAGCCTATAAGTAGTAGAGTAAGTCTCTTTCCAGTAGGGGAACTGGGCAGTTTGGAAGATATAGGAATTCATGTTGAACCTCTTTTTCTCCTATGATACACCTCTTAGAATAGAAAAATGACCTCTACTCTGGGACTCCAGTGGCTCCAATTATACCCACATGATTTTTGGATAATGGCCCAATGGGCTGTGTCACTACTAAGGGTTCAGCTCCACTAGCTACCATAAAATCCATCAATTAGCTTTCATTGTGCCCACAGGATTTTTGGGGGGTGGGGTGGCAAGGAGATGGAGCTCAGTCTGGGTACACTGGTCATCCTCTATCTCTGGTCATCACCTGATATACAAGTCCAATCATTTTCCTGTCTATCATCCCCTCAGCCAGCCACCCAACATCAAAGGAAGTCCAATCAATTTTATAGAATTCTCAACTTCTAGGGGGATAACTTTACTTGTAGTCCTCTGTGTAGTCCTCTGTGTAGTCTTTCAGCAACAAAAAGCTTTTAGAAGTAACAGCCTGGGCTCCACTTAACCAACAAGCAAACATATTTCTCCTGAAAAACTACTTCCACAAGCTTTTCCTTGACATGCACAAGCTTTCCAGTTCTGTTATTATCTTTCTTTTTTATCTCTATAGCAGGACAAAACTTTTATTATACAAAATCCTCCATATCAAAAGTATATCTCTTATACTTATGGCCTTCTTAATATTTTTCTCTATCTTATTGACCATAAAATTTCTATAACAAATTTGGCTATGGCTGCTTCGATTTTAAAGTGTCCTAGTTCTCTTTTTTCTTTTCTTTGTTCTCAGATTGTTATATGTTAAATATAACTAACTGCCAAGAGAATTCTAAGTAACCTTGAATCAGTGTTCTTTCTTGAAGCAGCAGAGCACAGAGAAAAACCAAGTTAATCCTGTACTTACAGTTAAAGTATTTGCAATGTACAAGAAATGCTTTAACATACTAATTAAACAAAAGCATCACCACAAATTGGAAGCCAAAAGTTCATTTATCAATTAGCAAAAATTTGTAATCCAATTTCTCCTGAAAAATCTCCTTGGACCCAAACAGGACACAGTTGTAGCTCCTCCACTTTAGCCATTTAGCCCCAGGCTGGGCTGCTCCAGCTACAAGATGCTTGCAGGAAGCACCAGGCTGGTGACACCGAGTAAGCCCTGGCCTTGGAGTTCCCAAATCCGGGAGGAGACCTCCAAGCCAGCTGACATTTGTTGGTTTTTTCCTCCACAGAGCACATAGTCCACAGTTACTGACATTGAGGCTCTAGCCCAGTGTGCAGTACCCATGCTCAGGTGCTGAACACCCTCAGCATGCCACTTTGATCTCTTGCTGCGGCCTCACCTGGGTGTGCACACCACTCAATACAGTATCTCAGGCCCAGGGTGGCCAAAGTCTATGCCTTGACTCCATACATCAATAGACAATAGAAACCTGGCCACAGGATGAGCTGGGAAGGGATTGCCCCTCACACAGCCTCACTCCACAATTCCCCACTTTTCCCAGCTTCTCTTCACTCCACTCATCCATAAGCACTCATGTACATTCATATTTCCAGTTCTGTGTGTGTGTGTGTGTGTGTGTGTGTGTGTGTATTTTATATGGCTGGTGGATCACTCAAAAGCACCTTTGTGAACCATTATCACTGCAGGCCACTTCTGTGGACTCGCTGCTTTCTCCACAGTAGATGGACCACCCAAAGAAACCCTCTGTGAACCACTCTCACTGTGGGCCACTCCCGAGTTTCTGACTGGGGGTTGTTTGTGATCTCTTACTTTAGGCCACTCCTGTGTTCTTTTGGGGATTGTACGTTTCATCTGACTTAATCCAGGTCAGATTATTTGGTACACCTCAGAAGATGATTAGTCTCCCCTTTCATTCCAATACAACAATTTTTTCCCTTGGGTCCCAAAACCCTACCATGGTCCTGTAGCATGCTGTTCCAGAATAGTCCTGTATCCCTTAAGCACGTTGGTGTGCACTGAAAGTGGAGGGCTCTGGCCTGTGGGGGAGCCCATTCCCTCTCTGAGTTCAAGTCTCAATCAGTGGCCCCAGGGGTCTTGGATTTCCCCCAGCATGGGCCCCCCATGCCTGAAGGCAAAGGAAACAGCAAGCCTGTCATCTTCAGCCCCTTCCAGGTTGCCAAGAAATGCTATGGGATTTTAAGAAACAGGAGAGACAAATGGGTGACATGGGGGGATTTATTCCAGGAGTTTGGGTGGGCACTGACTCAGCAAACTAATCTCCAAAGGCTGAGCTCAGGACAAAAGAAAGGCCCCAGTTTTATACATTTGATAGAGGAGGGTGTCTTTCCAGTGGTGAGAAACTAGTAGAGTGGGCAAGTGAGGTTATAGAAGTGAGAAAAAAGCTGACAAAAACAATTAATCGCAGCCTTGTAACAGCCTTGTAATTTAGCCTTGAAAGAAATCAGAGCCTTGTGAATCTTGTGAGAATAAGATGACATAAATATTGTTTAGAGGACATACTTGTCAATTTTATCTGTACCGGAACAAGAAGTTACAGCTATAGGGGACGGGGGTGATCTGAGTGAGTAGGAACTTCCCAAGGCTAGGAAAAACCTGGTTTCCATTGTTTCTTGCTTTAAGCTTACCAATGAATCCAACTAAAAGACAATTCCCCCAGAACAGAACTCATTCATAACTCAGGGATTTACTGGACTTTTAAATCAGCCTATTCCTTATTCCCTGCTAGAAAATTATATTATCCCTTTAGAACAGAGTTGTCCCATATAATTTCACTATTTTGGTCACATTCCTTGTTTTTACTGGGTTACATACACTTGCTCTACACCACAAGCTGTTTCTGTCTAGTGATTTGCTCTTTACACTGACCATGGTTGTTTCTAAAGTACTTTCTATAAACCATTCGGGATTCACCTGTCTTCTTTTCACCCCAATGCTTGTACATTTTTAATATGTTCAACATGCAAAGAATTTACACAATCTAACATGTCACTATAGTAGATGGCAGAGTAGTTATGAAAAATGCCTCTTCTTTCATTTTCTCAGAGGTATGATGCCATCTCTCACAGAAGCTTTGAGCTGAGAGAAGCCAGAAGGATGGTACCAGGTCACAATAATTTCCTTTGGCCCATGTAGAAGTAAAAACAATGTTAAGGTGGTTGAAAAATTTGGAAATATTAGGAGATTTCATATCAAACTGTAATTTCTTACATGGCTAAAAAAATAGGTGAACCTGGAACCCCAGGGTTTGCCACTACACACAGCACACACCTAAGCCTAAGAATCTGTGATCCATAAAGACTTCCTGAATATCAGCACAAAATGGCAAGAAGACCACCTGAGAAAGGAAATCAAAGGAGATCATACTGAAAGTGAAAAAACACAGACAGAGAAATCAAGACAAGGCCTTGACTAGAGAAGGTCCTTCCTCCAAGCAAGGCTCTCCAGGGCTGCAGCTACCAGCCTTGTAGGCTAAACCTAATCATTCATTACATTAAGTTAGAACTCAACTGTCTCAGTCAGTGTAGAATATTTATACAACACCACAGCCACATGGGCTGGTGGGGCCAAAGGGGGTCATGTAAAAAGAGAACTCAGCTATCCACCCAACAAGTGCTGTTGGCCACCCTGGCACTGTGCCATGAGTTTGGGTGGAAATAAAATGCAGCCAAGTGCCTCTGTTACACCATGGATGCTTCTGGTGGGACTCCAGCCTACAGGCATGTTAGCACAGGTGCAGCATGTGAGTTAATGACATGGCAGGTCAAGGTGGAAGAGAACACATTGTCTATCTCTTAACAGGATGGAGTAGTAGAGGACACTTTGACAAGATGGAAGATCAACGTAGAAGCACCCATCCAAACCCAAAAAGTCACTCATGATGTGTTGCACAGTGAATCCCAACCACAGAACTAATGATCATTGGGACCATGTAATAAACAAAAGCACAGCTGTGAAGATACATATGTGAGAAAACACATAGTCATGATTAAGTGTTGGAAAGCTGTCACTGGGGTCAAAGGAAGAGTGTTGTCTTTTGATTTGATCACTTCTAACTTGTTCTAACTCCTTTCAACCAGAATTTTTTCCAATTTTCAAAAACAAAAAAGGTACGTTATATGTTAATTAAAAAAAAAAAGGATTTAGAGATGACCTGATGCAACTTCCTGGCTATACTAAAAAACAATGATAGGCTGGAGTCAGTGGACTGTGCTGGACAAGTAAGGAGTTTGGGTACTGAGAGCTGTGTTATTCCCCAGGTAGGTTCTCCCTACTCATCTTCCTCATACCAGCAAGGCCATCATGGAACAGGACAGGGGAAGGACTGTGGGCTAGGAGGTCCAAGTGCTCCAACCAAGAGTTATTGTCCTAATGAGAGGGACTGGGTATACAAGGATCCCTCTACATTGACTCCACTGTGCTCCCGAAGATGCCTCCAGTGGTGCTGGAGAAATTCTGATTTCTGGCCATCCCCTCGGGAGGGAAAGATGATGAAAAGATTGTCCACAGCACTGCAGCCTCACGGGCCCACATTTTGGAGTCCCACTGCACTGCAGAGGCCCAGAGTCTCCCTAATTGGCCACTGGAGGCCCTGCGTCTCAACTCTGCCACGGCAGTGAATCCTTGCTGGCAGATGGAGCCCAAAAGGCAGCACCGCAAACTGCTGCCCAGATGACAGGGACAAGCAAAGAGGCAGAGGTGACAGAGCCAACCCTCCCACTTCCACAGGCACCCAGAAGCTTCCTGCAGCCAGAACCTCAACACTCAGACTCTCACTGGAACCTAGGAGCCCACAGCTATCCTGAAGCTGGAGCTGAACTGCAGAGGAGCCAGGAATCCTAAGTGTCCACTTCACAACCTACAGAACAGACCAGGCTCAGGAGCAGGAACCTGAGCCTGGGCCCTGGCTCTGTGGCCCTTGTCTGGAAAAGGTAGAGTCAACACATCACCTTGTCAGGACTTCCAGGAGTAGAGGGCAAAGGAAGGCAGCAGGGCTGTGCGTACAGAAAGCACTCAGGACTTGCTCTCAGCAGGTGAGACAGTCACCACTCCCCTGTCCCAGCCACCCTGGCCTTGGCTGCCTATTGGCAACAGCAATGCGTGGGAACCTCCTCATGAAAGAAATCATGATCTGCAGGTGGTCAGTTGAAGCACCTGCTTTTCTACCAGCTCACAAGTGAGGGTGACGCTGCTGGATCGGGGCCACAGAAGCCCATAAGGCAGGCAAGGAGGAAGGTGAGGACAGGAGGCCCATCACAGGTGAGAGGCTTCCAGCTCTCCAGCAGCACAGCACCTGCCTCAGCCCAGGGCCGGCTGCCCATCACTGACACCTGTGGACGCACTTGCATCCTCCACACGCTGCAGACGTCACGAGGCTGATGTCTCCCGTAACATAAGTCAGTGAACCTGCCTCCGGACAGGGACATCACCATATATTTTCAATTTAATGGAAAGAGGGGGTTAAAATTGTAACCACCAATGAGTTTCTATCAAGTGGAATTGGCATGGATGAGCACAAAATACTTCCATTTAAACCCTTCCAGCTCACAGTGTAAATACCTGCAACTTAATACTTGCTGGAGAACAAATGGGCCCCTCCAGACCACACGTCCCCACCCTGTGAGAGTGAGCCCCAGAGGGTGAAGAGTGTCCAACTCCAGCTGCTAGACCCACACAGCTCAGGAACCCCATGGAGTCCCTCCAGAAGGCAGACCAGACCCCACATGCCATTCCAGCCAGGGTCCTTACCAGAGCAGAGCTATGACTGCCTCCTGGAGAAAACAGAAGTGGGAAGTCACCCCTACTCAGGGTACAGCAGCATTGTACATGCTGTGACAAAGACAGAAGGAGACACTGATCATGAACAGTCAGATGGCAATGGGAAGAGGTCCCTGTTGGATTTCAAGGGGGCAACACCCCTGTCTAAGTCTCCAACCCCAAGAAGGAGCTGAGATGCAGCACTGGCAATGGGGTGGGGTGTGAGCTGCTGTCAGGGGCTACCTTGCTGTGTCTACACTCACCTTTCCACAGTCTATCCAACTGCAGGACCTGGGCAGGACAGGACGCCTCTGACATCCTCGAGGAGGCAGAAAGCTCAGCAGACTAATTGTCACCATGGTCCAGGATTGGTGTCACAGATGCAGAGGTGGCATCAGGGGCATAGAGGGGAGAGACAGAGGCACCAGGTCACCAGGGCAGGCTGGGCTGCAGGTGGTGTGATCACCCACCCAAGGCCTGGTGCACAGGAGAGCCTTGAGTCCTTTTCATGAATCAGGGAGTGAGGATAGAGGCCTGGGCAGTGTGGGATGGGACAGATGCCCACATGGGGCTTCTCAGAGCATCTTTAAGAGTAGGAGAGCAGGTGATTCAAAGGCAGGCAGGTGGTGCTGAAACTCTGTCCTTACACCCAGAGTGACTCAGCTCTGGATACCGGTTTGCATCCCCAGGAGCATGGCTCAGTGTCCTACACAGGGAATATTCAGTTCCCGGTCAGGAATTAAGTAACTCAGAGACAGTGTTTCCTTTCAGGCCCTTAGGAGCTCATCTGCAAGAAGAACAGCACAGCAGGTAGCACCGTGGTCCATGGGCAGCATGACACTAACAGGTCTCTGTGCTTCATGGTACCAGTGACCTTAGGACCATGACCTGCTCCTTGTCACTGGCTCCACCGTCCTCTCTGCACGGCTGTCCCAGCTCAGGGCCATGACAGCAAACAGACATGGGAACCTCTCAGCGGTGCCCTTGTGGGAGTTTGTCCTGGAGGGATTCAGGGGAGGCATGGAGACCCAGGCCCTGCTCTTTGCCGCCTTCCTGGCCCTGTATGTGGTGACCGTCATGGGCAACCTCACCATGATCACAGTCATCACCCTCGATGCCCGCCTGCACTCACCCATGTACTTTTTCCTCAAGAACCTGTCCTTCCTGGACCTCTGCTGCTCATCTGTCATCGCCCCCAATGCCCTGGCCAACTTCCTCTCCTCCTCCAGGGTCATCACTTTTGCAGGATGCACCATTCAGTTCTTTCTGATTTCTGTGTTTGCTACCACAGAGGTTGTCCTCTTAGCTGTGATGGCCTATGACAGATTCAGGGCCATCTGCAGCCCCCTGCAGTACCCAGTGACCATGCGCCCTCTGATATGTGCACAGCTTGTTCTGGGGTGCTACTGTGCAGGCTGCTTCAACTCCATCGTGCAGACCAGCCTCACCTTCCAGCTCCCCTTCTGCAGCTCCAACCTCATCAATGACTTCTTCTGTGACGTGCCACCTCTGCTGCAGCTGGCCTGTGCTGACACAGCTCTCAATGAGCTTCTCCTGTTTGGCCTCTGTGGCTTCCTCATTGTGAGCACTGTATTAGTGATCCTGGTGTCCTATGGCTACATCACAGTGACCATCCTCAGGATGCACTCAGGAACAGGAAGACAAAAGGTCTTCTCCACCTGTGGGTCCCACCTCACAGCCGTGTCCCTCTTTTATGGAACCCTCTTTGTTATGTACGCACAGCCCGGAGCTGTGGATTCCATGGAACAGGGCAAGGTGGTCTCCATCTTCTACACCCTGGTCATCCCGATGCTCAACCCCCTCATCTACAGTCTGCGGAACAAGGATGTGAAGGACGCCCTGCGGAGGCTGGGACAGAGGCGGGCAGCCCTGTGAATGTGGATGGCCAGTGAGGGATGCTCATTTGAGGAGGGAGGAAAGGCATCAGTGAGACACTGGGTCTATTTCAATGGGGTTTTTCTTCTTGTTGTTGCTTCCTTCCTTCCTTCGTTAATGTTTGCTTTGCTGCCTTCTCTTCTGGTTTTCTAGCCTTCTTTCTCCTATGCATCTCTCCAATCTTTCATGAAAGCACATCACATGGAAGTCATTTGTTAATCTGAATAAGGCACCTTCTTTGACATGCAAAAAATAATGGTTTGTGGTAGAGCAAACTGAATCCTTTACACATTCAGTAAAAAGAGTCAGCAGAAGAATAAGCAGAGCCCTTAACGCAGGGCCTGGGAACAAAATTAGCATCTCTCAGGGAAGGTACATGGAGCTTTATACTGTCTGTGGCTCCTTCCTTGTCCATCATTGACCCTAATGTCACAGTGAAATCACAGGGAATGTCACAGGGAAATTGCTGCTGGACATCTGTGAGCAGGGATCTTAAGGGGCTGCAGGCTGCACACGTCCTCACAGTGACCTGGATTTGCCATGGCAATGGGACAGAGCTCTGCACCCTGCACTTCTCCTCACTCAGCACCCTGGCTGCTCCCTACCCTCCCTCTGTACAGGATGCTGCCTCCTCCTGCAGGCAGCACAGGGCACCTCCTGCCTGCTTCAGATGCTCCTAGGTGACCTGGCTCCAGCACATCCACCGGCCTCCAGCTCAGCACCCAGGTGAAAGCACAGGGCTTCCAGGTCTCACAGTGAGCCTCCAAAGCTCAGCCTGGCTGCTCCTGAGCAGTGAATGGTGCTCTGTCACCAAGCTGCTCCTGAGGATGAAGAGCACTGGTGCAGCCAGGAGAAGAGTGGGCAAGGGAGGGACGTGCATTCCCCTGAGCCCAGCTCTCCTGCACTGGCTGAGGTCCTGGACCTGCAGCTCAGGATGGGGCTCCCCAATCTCCACCTCGTCCTCATGCCCAACCCACACCTGGTCTCAGGCCATTGTCTTACTTTATATCTATCTCTTTAGTAGAGATGTCCACTCCATGAGTGATACAAGCAAAGTCTTCTCTGCAAGTGGGGTTAGTCTGTGTCCCTGCTAGGGGTGGTAGGGACCTGCCCTGGATCTCTGCTCCCTGCTCTCCCTGCTCAGGACACCTTCAGTTAGGGCCGGGGATTTAGCTCAGTGTTTATGATGCCTGCCTCGAAAGTGCAAGGTCCCAAATTCTATCCCCGGTAAAAAAAAAAAAAAGAAAAAGAAAAAGACACCTTCAGTGAGAAGACTGACAAGACAAGCAGGTCCCAGGTCTGTCGCCCAGTTAATCTGTCTGGTAATCTTCAGGTTTCCAACCACTTTGTGTAACCATCAAGCCTCAGCTTTGAGATCTCCAAAATTATATCTACCCCTAATACTGAATCCACCCCTTAATATTCGGGTCATATGTAACATTCCTTTTCTCTGTGCAGCTCTGAATTTACCTCTCAAGTGGCCTGCCTCTCTGATAGAACTGTATTCCTCCACTTCATCACCTTCTTTCCCTTCTCCCCCAACCCCCAGCCATTACCCTGTCTTCTTAGCAAAATAGAGGAATATACCTATGATACTTATACCACCTCAGTACATGGTTAGAAAAGAAGAAAAGTGCTACAATTGTTTTGTTTGTTTTTATTCCACAGTGTAAATTTATCTAAACTCTGTTGTAGGCTGTGGTATAAACAGTGAAGAATCAGTGTCCTTATTATGAGAATATCAATCCTGACTTAAATTAAGAAATGAAGCCACTCTGACATTAAAAGGGACACAAATTCTCCAACAGTCTGGAAGACAAGGTCAAAAACCTCCCAGTGATGTCACCTCAACAGGACCTACATTCAGATCCTCCTGAATGTCACTGTTCAAGGTTAGAGGTGGTTGGTTTTGCCTTTTTCCTCTTACAAGATGCTGTCCTGCATGGTGGTGTCAGGTCCTCAGTCCACGCCTATTGGCTGACTGGACACTTGGGTTGTTGCTAACCAGGCTCGCAACTCCGAAATCCACCTGGCATAATTCTGCTTAGGTGAGTGAAGTTAGTGGAGGGTGAATGCCTTAAGTTCAAGGACCACATTTTAGTTTGATCATTGTTCTCTACTACATTGTTAAATCAAAAATAATTGAGATCAGGGAGCTTTTCATGTTGGGAGTGGCTCTGAGAGCCTGACAGAAGGAACCAGGGCTGCCGAGGCCAGACACCAGGATAGGCTCCTCACCTACCCTCACTGCCATCTGGAAGAGGAAACTCAGTGTGGGAGTAAACTGCTACTGGGGACCTTGGGAAGCCAGGAACAGCAAGGAAAGGGGAAATGAACTATCCCCCACCCCCATCATGTTCAAACAGTGAGAAACCCTCTCTCCCTATGCACAAACCTCTCTTGCCAAGAGGAAAAGAGAAGCTGAACACGGGAACTTTGGGTGCCACCAGTAGCATGATCTATGGTAGCATCCATAGATCAAAACCCTGGAAACACAAAGGAGGGGAAACTCAATGGTCAGTGCAGAGTGAGAAGTGTCCTGTTGTTTCCCCAGAGACCAGAAAGATCTGAGACAGTCAAAAACCCTAATGACCACCATATCATGAGTGGGGAAAGGAACTCCTCAGCCATGCCCAGGGCTGCATAAGACTCAGCACACTGGAAAGGGGAGCTGTGCGGTTTGGCACCTGAGCACAAAGGACCAGAGAGGCTCCAATGGGGCCGACAGCTTTTGGCAACAGACTTGGCAGAAAGTCTCAGGAATGCAAACACAAACACAAAAGGCAGGATTCGCCTAGCAGCACAGGGAGCAGGAGTGACAGGACATCAGCAGGCTACAGAGCCAGGTGTCAGGCAAATGATTTCCATCCCCTCTCCCCAGATTAACTGAGGTGGTTGGATATTGGGACAGAGACAAAACACTGCAGCCTAAAGCATGGCTTGCAGCAAAAAGTTGGCCTAAAGAAATTGACATGCTCACCACTCCCAAATACCCAGGTACACAGCCAGGAAAGGGGTGCCTGCAAGCACACTACAATTAAAGCAGGAAGGGAACTGTACGGACACTGGCTACATGGCATAGCAGTCCTGTGGGGATTGTTTGATTGTTTTACTGCTAGTGTGTCTGTTCTGGGTTCTCTCCAAAGAAGCAGAAGTGAGACTTCCTTCTCTTTATTCCATTCATGCTAGCAGTCTATTGGGTGGTGACACTTGACACCCAGGGTGGGTGTTATGGCTGGTGTTTAGATGCTGCCCCTCAACCTCACGTGGTCATAAGTGGGGCTTTTTCAGAGGTGGCTGGATCTAAGGTGTGTCATGCTGGGATTGAATCATGGTGCAGTGCTAGGTTCAAGGGCACTAGGATCAAGGGTGTGAGTGCTACCCACCCTAAGTGGCCCGGATAAAATATAAGGGATAGAAAGAGCTTGGTTGACCCTTGCTGTGCTACCTTCTGCCTCCCATGAACTGTTTTGCCTTTGTGATACCTGTCTGCCATCCACCCTGCCTTGGAGCTAGCCATTTATGGACTAAAATCTCTACTAACTGTGAGCTAAATAAACCTTTCCTCCTTCATGGAGGAATAGTGCAACTTCCCCTTGACAGTCTGAGTCAATCACCCCTGACAACACTGTGACTCACCTTTTTAGCTTGTTTCCTCAGAGGGATGAGGAGACCAAGATGACCACCAGAAAGTCTTAGTTTCTAATTCAATGGTATCATTATTGTGCTTCCTGGTACAAGACTTCTCCCCTCTGGAACTAAGACTTTTAAACCAGCAGAGCATAAGGTCACAGAAACAGGAAGCAAAAATTTTGTCAGTGGATCACTAGGGTAACGGTGAATGGTACCATTCCCACTTCCACCTCTTGATTCCTGGACCCATGAATCCTGGTCATGGGAGACACAGTACCATATAGCAGACGCTGATTTAAAGCATACACAGCCTTTTGAAGAACCTTGCCCCAGACCTGCAAGCTACTGCCACTTAGCTGGTGCTGTAACTGCATCTTCAAAAGACCATTCCACTTTTCTATCAATCCAGCCACTTCTAAATAGTAAGGAACATGGTAAGGCCAGTTAATTCCATGAGCATGAGCCCATTGCCTCACTTCTTTGGCTGTAAAATGGGTTTCTTGGTCAAAGGTAATGCTATGCGGAATTCCATGATGGTGGATTAGGCATTCTATGAGTCCAGAGATGGTAGTTTTGGCAGAAGCATTAGGTGCAGGGAAGGTAAATCCATATCCAGAATAAATGTCTATGCCAATAAGGACAAAGTTCATGACAGAAGTGGTCCAATATGATAGAAGTGGCCTGATATAATCAACCTGACACCAGGTCACAAGTTGATCACCCTGGAGAATAGTGCAATATCAAGGACTTGGTATTGGTCTCTGCTGCTGGCATATTGGGCATTCAGCAGTGGCTGTAGCCAGATCAGCCTTGGTGAGTGACAGTCCGTGTTGCTGAGCCCATGCATAACCTCCATCCCTGCCACCATGGCCACTCTGTTCATGTGTTGATGACTTTGTCTCAGCAATGAGGAAAGTAAGACAGTGGGTCTTCCTTTTTCAGCATGTCATCACTCAGTCACACCCAGAACTACGCTATGTCAATCAACTAGGTGTTTCTTACTCAAGTTGATGCAACAACTAACAATCACAATCCCCCCTTCTCAACTAGACAACCAGACACATTTCCTTAAACCACACTTAGACTCCAGATACAAAGACAAGTTCATAATTGTAAATAACATGATACAACTATCCTGTGTACAAATGGAAGTACACTAATTCCCTCCTCAGAATAGAAGGTAATGTTTTCTTTGAGTGAGGAATACTCCTAATATTTTGTAACTTATTCACAGGTTTAACACTTAAGAACCAATATTAAGTCTACCAACATTATGCTACAAAGGAAGCACCTTGCAAGAGAAGTTACAATTATGATCTTCATTTCTGAAGCTGGTCACAGGGTTATAGCTGGTATTTATAATTACTTTCTTCAACTACCCAGTCTGTGTTTTCTTGGTCTTCTGCCGCACCTCAGCAGGTCTTGGTTCCTTTCCTGTAGGGTGACCTGTACCTTCATTCTTGAAGACTCAGCCATTTGTCATCCTGCCTGGACTGGGCTGTTGTAGTATCCTATTGACCCTACAAGATCTGCACTCCAAGTGTATTCTTCCTTTCCTCCACTGTGGAGCAATAGTACAATTTCCCCTTGACAGTCTGGGTCCATCACGCCTGCCACTATCACCATCCTTTTAGCTTGTTTAGTCAGTGGCTACAGGATCCCAAAAGGCCAGGGAAGCAGGGGTCTTAGCTTCCATTTCAATGGAAACTTTGCTTTGCTTCCCAGTACAAGACTTCTCCCCTCTGGAATTAGGACTTCTAGGCCACTAGAGCATAAGGTTGTGAAAACAGAAAGCAGAAATGTTGCTAGTGCATCACTACAGGTAATGGTGAGTGCTACTATTCTCATACGTGCTTTGCTTCTTTGGAGGAGCTCCAGTCTTTGCCATCACCTTTGGATGTTCATCTCCCCAACCTGTGACCTCTGTACTCTGACCAGAATCTCCCATCCTGTTTGGCTCACAGCATTCTAGAGCTGCTTCTCCAGCTACCATTTCCAAAACCATCTAAACTGTCTCCCTGAGACCCTCCACTCTCATTATCCCCAATTCTCAGCACACTTCACTGAGTGTGCCGCTAAACATCTTAGAGATGACCACCCTCAAGACAGAAAACATTTTCAGAACCAAAGGACCATCTTTGTGCCCCTGACCAATTAATACCCTGCTCTTAGGATAATAACTGTTCTGATCTCTAATAGTATAAATTAGTTTTGTCCACTTTTGAGCATCACAAAAACATACTCTGATAATGTGCATTCTTTCGTCAGGCTCATCTGGCTCAGCATGACACCTATGAAAGCAGTCCATGCTGTTCAACCGGGCAGTCCATTGTTGAAACTGACCACGGATTATACATCCTGTCTCTTGTTGGCAAGCATCTGAGTCATTCCATTTGGGGGGAATGTCATAATGAAAACTATTAGTTACAATGTTTTGCACATGTTTTGATGATCATAAGAAATTATTCACACTGTAGATATGCCACATAAGTGGCAAGATTACTGTCATTGAGATGTTTGCCTGTAGCATATCATGCTGGCTAAGGAGACCTCATGATGACTTTTTACTTGGGAAATCTCTAAGAATCCACCTCTCCAAAAAAACAGCTCTAGAAAAATAAATCTATTATCAGAGCCTTGGGATACACAATCTCATAGAAAATCAATTATATTGCTATATACCAGCAATAAACAATTGTAATTTGAAATTTTGGAAAGTGTCATTTACAAAAGAACCAAATAAATGGGATCCTTGAGAATAAATTTAATAAAATATGTTAAAATGTGTTAGTGGAAAAGTATAAAACACCAATAAAAATGTAAAAGGCCCAAATAAGTAGAAATAAAGTGCATTCACAGATTGGAACGTTTTACAGTTACAATATCAGCATCTGCTCAGCCAGCATAGCACCGCTCCCAGCACATTGGAAGTGAGCCGCTCCCAGTGCCCAGGAGAAGGCTCCTGGGCTGCCATAGTGCCTCTCCCAGTACAGTGGAGGTAAGCCAATCCCAGAGCCCAGGAGGAGGCTTCTGGGCCACCATAGCACTGCTCCCAGTACAGTGGAGGTGAGCTGCAGGCACCAGCAGCAAACTCCCTCCCCTGTCGAAATGAGAAGACGTATAAACAAGCCTCAAAACCAGACTTCGAGATCACCTACAGCAACCCCAAAGGGAAACAAGATGGAACAATCTGATACTCAACCACCTAGACTCCCTTAACTGGCAACAAAAGAGGATCTGGAAAAAATGAAATCAGAAATAATTTCTCACATTACAGCAGAGATTGTGCCCATAGTGCAAGACATGATTAATAAATCTATAGAGGACACAGATAAAAAAATAGAGGAGCTTAGGGATATGATGGAATCCCAATATAGGAAAGAAATGGAATCCATAAAAGGGATGCAAACAGATTTCCAGGAGATTAAAAACTCCTTTGAAAGCTTACACAGCAGAATGAGCCAATGTGAGGACAGAATTTCAGATATAGATGATAAGATTGCAATTAGTCACCAAGAAAAGAAAATTTTCTTTAAAAATATAAGGAGGAGCGGAGCCAGGTGGGGCCGAGTGGGGTCGAGTGGTTACAGGCTGACTGGGACCTGCTTCCTCCGGCTAGCTCCACCAGTTTGCCACCAGGACAGGGTGAGGAGGACCCCCCCCAGGCACGCCCACCAGCTGACGGCTTGGCCACGAGGGCACCTCCAACAACAGGCCCCATCCCCCACCCCAGCCTCTGGCCTTTTAGCTGTGCAGCTACCTGGTTGCACACTGCAGAGGCACAGGGGGACATAAAAGCCATTGTCCTGAGCGGCAGAAGTGAACAACAGAGAGAGGGCCTGCCTCAGGATCCCTGAAGAAAACAAGCCCACTGCAAAAGTGAAGGGAGTCTCTGCACTAAAGGCACACCAGACCACCATAATTGGTAAATTGGAGGGACAGGGAGCTCAATTTATCATCGGCTCCCATCAGAACCTGGAATCTGCCTGAATCTCACAGGTCTGGGACTAGCTTACTGAGACTCATTGACTTACAAGTGCACACTGCTGCCCACATTGTCTACTGTGGCAACAGAGACATACCCTGAAGGAGGCGCTTCATTTTTAAAGGGGATGGATTAATAAATACCACAAATTGTCATTCTCTAAGATGTATCTGATGCTATGGTGTTTCTGATTGATTGTACTACTTGGGCTAAGGTGTTGTGATTGATCTAAATAGTTGTCCTTCCTGGTACAATGAAAATGAGATAGCCTCAGAGTCATTAGAGACTGAAAACCTAAAGACCAGCTATATCTAGAAGACACCTCTGAGAAGCAATCATTCCATGAGGGTTTTAAATACATCAACAAAGATACTCAGAATAAACAACTTCAAAATATCAACCCAGGAATTAAAAAAAGGACAGTACCAAAAACAAAAATGAGAAGACATTTAAGCAAGTCACAAACCCAGAATTCCACCCCACAAAAGGCAAATTCTGGGGAAATGAGGCGGAAAAGTCTGATAATCAACCGCCTGGACACCCTGAACTGACAGCACAGGAAGTAACAAAACAGATGAATGAAGCTCTAGAAATATTCAAAGCAGAAATAATCTCCCAGATAAATAGAGAGATGGTGAGCAGAGTGAGAGACATGATTAGAGGCTCTAGAACAGAAACTGATATAAAAAAATAGATGAGCTCAGAAACATCCTAGAAGCCATGGATGCCCAGCATAAGTAAGAAATGGAAACCATGATCACCCAACATAAGAAAGAAATGGAATCCATGAAACAGATTCAAACAGATATTCAGAAGACTAAAAGCTCCACTGAAAGCATGCAGAACACATTAAGGGAATCTGAAGATAGAATATCAGATATAGAAGACAGGATTGTGGTTAGGGACCATGACAATAGAGATTTCATCAAAATAGTAAGAGACCACGAGAAATCAATCCAGCAGCTGCTAGATGATGCAAAGAAGAATAACATAAGACTCATAGGAGTCCATGAAAAAACAGGAGAAAGTACAATTGACATAAAAAAAACTGTTCACAAAAGTAACAGTAGAAAACTTCCCACACAGAGGTGGAGAATTGGACATACAGATAAGTGAGGGATATAGAACTCCACAAAGCCTTGATAAAAAAAAAAATCTACACCTAGACATATAATAGTCAAGATCCCAGAAACTCAACAGAAGAACAAAATCCTACAGGCAGAGAAAAGAAAAAAATCACCTACAAAGGAAAGCCCATCAGAATCATGGCAGACTTCTCAATAGAAACCCTCAAATCTAGGAGAGTGTGGAGTGAAGTAATTCAAGCCCTAAAAGAAAATGGCTTCCAACCTAGACTGTTGTATCCTGCAAAATTATCTTTCAAAATTGATGGGGAAATTAGATACTGATAACAGACCTGAGGATCAATGGAATAGATTAGAAGATGCAGAAACAACTCCAGACATACTCAGCCACCTCATCTTTGACAAACGAGCCAACCACCCTCATTGGAGGAAAGATAGCCTATTTAATAAATGGTGTGGGAAAAACTAAATTTCAACCTGCCCAATGTTAAAACTAGACTCATATCTACCACCATGCACTAAACTAAGACCGAAGTGGATTAAAGAGCTAAATATTAAAACAGAAAGACTAAACTTACTGGAAGATAAGTTAGGTAGAACTCCTGAAGACATTGGCATAGGAAAAGACTTTATGAACAAAACCTCAATAGCAAGGGAACTAGCAGAAAGAATCAACAACTGGGATTTCATTTTATTAAAAAGCTTCTGCACTGCAAGAGAGGCCACCAACAGAGCTGAGACAACCTACAATGCGGGAAAAAAATTTTAACAGCTGTAACTCAGACAAAGGGTTACTATCTCGAATCTATAAAGAACTGAAAAAAATCAGAACCCCAAATTTAAAGGCACAATTCAAAAATGGGCATCTGAAATGAACAGACATTTCTCAAGACAAGGAAGTAAAAGCAGCAAATAAACATATGAAAAAATGTTCAACACCACTGGTCATTCGAGAGATGCAGATGAAAACAACACTGAGATTCCACCTCACCCCAGAAAGAGTGGCTGCTATCAAGAAATCAACCAATAGCAAATGCTGGCGGGGTGTGGAGAGAAAGGAACCCTTCTCCATTGTTGGTGGGAGTGCAGACTGGTGCAACTACTATGGAAATCAGTGTGGAGATACCTCAAAGAACTAGGGCTGGAGGTCCCATTTGATCCAGCTATTCCCTTGCTGGGTATTTTCCCAAAAGAATTAAAAGAATCATACCACAGAGATATACATGCACCCATGTTTATAGCGGCACAGTTTGTAACAGCTAAAGCTTGGAAACAGCCCAAGTGCCCATCAACTGGAAACTGGATAAAGAAGATATGGTTTTTTAATAAAATGGAGTACTACTCAGCCATAAAGAATGAGAAACTAGAGTCATCTATAGCTAAACGGATGCATATTGAGGCCATACTCTTAAGTGAAATAAATAAGACACACGTGTAAATACCAAATAGCTTCTCTAGTGTGAGAAACTGAGAGTGTAAATAAGGATTAAAAGGATTAATAACTAACAATTGATACGTTGAAACAGGAAAAGGTCCAAAGGGGTAGGGGTGGTGGGAGGAGATGGGGAAAGGGAAGAATGGAAAGGAAAAATTATGAGAAAAGAAAAAAAATGGAAACAAAGTATGTAAATAGGGAAGGGCAGAGGGGTGAAGGAAGCAAAGGTAATGGGAAAACAATAAGAACCAAGACACATTGTGTACAGGGATACAAGCACCCAATGAAAATGTAAACATATTGTACACCTAAAATGTACCAATAAAAGAATTTAAGCAAAAAAATAAAAAATAAAATAAAACTGTAAGGAACCATGAGAAATCAATCCAGCAGCTGCTAGACAATGCAAAGAAGAATAACATAAGACTGATTGGAGACAATGAAGAAAAAGGAGGGAGTGCAGATGACATAAAAAAAACTCTTCACAGAAGTGATGGCAGAAAACTTCCCAAGGAGGGGGAAAGAACTTGACATACAGATAAGTGAGGCATATAGGACTCCAGCTAGCCTTAATCAAAAAAAATCTACACACAGGCATATGATAGTTAGGATTCCAGAAATCCAACAGAAGAACAAAATTCCACAAGCAGTTAGAGAAAAGAAACAAACTACATACAATGGAAAAAGCCCATCAGAATCACAGTAGACTGCTCAATGCAAACCCTCAAGGCAAGAAGAACTTGAAGTGACATATTTCAAGCCCTAAAGGAAAACAGCCGCCAACCCAGACTGATGTACCCTGCAAAACTACCTTTCAAAATTGATGGTGAAATAAGATACTTTCATGACGAACAGCACCTTAGAAACTTCATGAATACCAAACCATGACTCCAAAAAATTTTAGACAATATCCTAGGAAAAGACAATGAGGATCACAACCCCAGGAAGTCCAGTAGAATGAATCTGTTGGGCACAACAAGAAACTAAATGCAAAGGAGGAGAATCCAACAAAAAGAAAAAGTCATGATAATGACAAGTCAATATGTATGAATTATAACCATCAATGTTACTGGTCTCAATTCACCATTCAAAAGAAATAGACTGGCAGAATGGGTCAAGAAGCAAGATCCAACAATATGCTGCATACAAGAAACACTTAATTCAAAAAGAAACTCATAGACTGAAAGTTAAAGGGTGGAAAACAATACTCCATGTGACAGGAACCTGAAAAAAAGCAGGAGTAGCTATCTTCTTTGCAGATCAAGGGGATTTCAAATGAAAATCTGAAACACTTCTGGTCCCAAGAATTTCAGATAAGGGATAGTCAACTTGTACATACAAATCTATTGTGAACATGTGTTTTCATTCCTCTTAAGTAAAAACTTAACAGAACTGTTGGTTCTTAACAGTAACACAAGTAATTTCTATATTGTTTACCAAAATGGTTTTATTATTTTACATTCACATTAGCAGTATTAGAAAGTTCTAACTGGTTCACACCTAAGCTTACATCTGTTCTTTTAAAACTTTTAACTTCATCTCCTTAATGAGTGTATAATACAATCTTGTTATTCTACTGATTAGTACTTTTCTGATTCTAGAGTTGCACACCTTTCCTTGTGCTGTACTGGCTATTTATCTTCTGGTGTTTACTTTTTAATTGGGTTGTCTATTAATGACCTGTAAGAGTTCTTTATATATTCTGGCCATAGGTTATATGTATTATAAATATGGTCTTTTTAAGTATTGCTTTTCATTTTCTTAATGATGTCACTTAAAGTTCTAAATTTTGATGGAATCTCATTTATTAATTTTTTCTTTTATGCACCACGTTTTTTCTATCCTAGGAAATTCTTGCCTACCCTAAATTCATGAACATTTTCCCTTATAATTTTTTCTTAAAGTTTTATAGTTTTACTCTTTCATATTTAGGTTCATAGATCCTTTATGTATGGAAATAAAGGTTTGGGGTTAATTTTTTACATACAGAAAACAGGTGTTCTGGTATCATTTGCTGAAAAAACTCTCTTTCCCTCTGCTCTTGAGTTGAGTTTATGTTCTATAAAATGTTACTGTTAAATAATCTTTCAAAACTCAGGGGACCATGAATGTGTGGTTCTATTTCCAGATTTTGTTTTATTCCAATGATCTATATAACTTTAATTACTCCAACACTCCCTTGATTACTGTAGCTTTAGAGGAAGTCTTAAAATTAGGTAATAAGCCTCCGGTGTCAAGGTGCCTAAGCGCGGTGCCTGAGCACTGGTCCACGGACGGAGTGCTGTCCACTGCCTGCTGTGACCTCTACTGGCTGCAGCCCGCATAGGAGTGACCCAGGAAGACCCAGAGGCCACGCAATGTGGAGAAAAATTAAAAAGAAAAGGATTAGCTCAGCCGGTCCCAGCACCTGGAAGGAAGCTCCTCTGCTGCCATCCCAAGCTCCTAGGGCAGAGAAGGTGAACCGCGTGGGCACCAGAAGCACAACCCCGCCCCGTGGAAATGAGAAGACACATAAACAAGCCTCAAAAAAAGACTTCTGGATCACCTACAGCAACCCCAAAGGGAAACGAGATGGAACACTCTGATACTCAACCACCTGGACTCTCTGAACTGGCAACAAAAGAGGATCTGGCAAAAACAAAATCAGAAATAATTACTCAGATAACAGCAAAGATTTTGCTCATGGTGCAAGACATGATTAATAAATCTAGAGAGGACACAGATTAAAAAAATAGAGGATCTGAGGAATATGATGGAATCCCAACATAGGAAACAAATGGAATCCATAAAACAGATACAAACAGATTTCCAAGAGATTAAAAACTCCATCGAAAGTCTGCCCAGCAGAATGAAGCAATGTGAGGACAGAATCTCAGATATAGAAAGAAGATAAGATTGCAATTAGTGAGGAGGAAAAGAAAAATTGCTTCAAAATTGTAAGAGAACACGAGAAATCAATCCAGCAGTTGCTAGACAATGCAAAGAAGAATAACGTAAGACTGATGGAGACAATGAAGAAAGAGGAGGGAGTGCAGATGACATAAAAACAACTCTTCACAGAAGTGATGGCAGAAAACTTCCCAAGGAGGGGAAAAGAACTTGACATACAGATAAGTGAGGCATATAGGACTCCAGCTAGCCTTAATCAAAAAAAATCTACACACAGGCATATGATAGTTAGGATTCCAGAAATCCAACAGAAGAACAAAATTCTACAAGCAGTGAGAGAAAAGAAACAAATCACATACAAAGGAAAGCCCATCAGAATCACAGCAGACTTCTCAATGCAAACCCTCAAGGCAAGAAGAGCTTGCAGTGATGTATTTCAAGCCCTAAAGGAAAACAGCCTCCATCCCAGAATGATGTACCCTGCAAAACTATCTTTCAAAATTCATGGAGTATAATAAGATACTTTCAAGACAAAGAGCACCTCAGGAACTTCATGAATATCAAACCGGCACTCCAAAAAATTTTAGACAATACCCTAGGAAAAGACAATGAGAATCACAACCCCAGGAAACCCAGCAGAATGAATCCATTGGGCGTGACAAATTAAACGCAAAGGGGGAGAATCCAACAAAAAGAAAAAGTCATGACAAGGCTTTTAAAACTTTTGACTTCATCTCCCTAATTAGTGTATAATTCAATCTTATTATTGTACTGATTAGTATTTTTCTGATTCTAGAGTTGCACACCATTCCTTGTGCTATACTGGTTATTTATCATCTTCTTATGTCTACATTTTAATTGGGTTGTCTATTAATGAGCTCTAAGAATTCTTTATATATTCTGCTCATAGGTTATATGCATTGTAAATATGGTCTAAGGACTAGTTTTCATTTCAATGATGTCATTTAAAGTTCAAAATTTTGATGGAATCTCATTTATCAATTTTTTTCTTTTATACATCATGTTTTTTGTATACTAGGTAGTTCTTGCCTACCCTGAATTCATAAATATTTTCCCTTATAATTTCTTCTTAAAGTTTTATACTTTTAGGCTTTCTTATTTAGGTTTATAGATGCCTTCAAGTTATTTTCATGTATGGAAAAAAAGGGTTGAGGTTAATTTTTTATATACGGATACCAGGTGTTCTAGTGCCATTTGCTGAAGACTCTCTCTCTTCCTCGGCTCTTGAATCGAGTTTATATTCTATAAAATGCTAATGTTAAATAATCTTTCAAAACTCAGTGGACCATACATGTGTGGTTCTATTTCTAGATTCTCTGTTTTATTCAAATGATCTATATGTCTTTCCTTACACCAACACTGCCTTGATTACTGTAGCTTTAGAAGAAGTCTTAAAATTGGGTGCTAAACGTCTTCCAACACTGTTTTTGTTTTTGGCTTTTCTGGGTCCTTTGTACTCCTACATAACTTTTGAATTTCAATATCCAGTTCTTCATTTATAGCAAGTATACACAGACCTGAATATATATATACTTTATATATACTTTGTGTCTTCTAATCCTGCTAAATTCAAGTACAACTTCTAGGAGCTCCTAGAGATTTCTTAGTATTTTCTCTGTAGATGATCATTTCATCAACATATAAAGATTTTGCTTCCACCGTGCCAGTCCTATCCTAGTTGTGTCATTTTATTGCCAGACTATTTTGGTGGGGACTAGGTTTCAAAGTTTAATGGACAGATAAAGAGTAAGCATATCTGCCCTTGTTCCCAACCTTAAGGAGAAAGCATTGTATTTTCTCCATTCATATAAGGTGTTCTCACTGGAAGTATGGAGTTAACGTCTTTAATTTGTTGGGAAGTTTCTGTTCTACTTCTAGTCTCCTGATAGCTTTTACCATGAACAGCTGTAGAATTTGGTCCAATACTTCTTCTCCAACTACTGACAGGATCATATGGCTTTTTCCTTTCCTCTGTTAAAATGATGACTTTTGGGGGTGGATCTTCCAATGCTGAACCAACACTGCCATCCCTATAACAAAACCACTTTCTACATACTGCCAGATCTGACTTTAGTCAGATAGTTTGTTTTGTTAAACAAATTTCTATCTATGTTCATACTTTTTTCTTCTATTATCTTTATCCAGTTTTAGTATTAGGACAATGCTGATTTCCTAAAATGAGGGGAGAAGTGTTCCTGTTTTCTGCTTTAATTGTTTGATATAATTCATCAGTTAAAATGTTTATGAGCCTGCTGTTGTCATATAGGTAGGTTTTCAAGCTAGGAATATACTTTCTTTAATAGGTGCTATTCAAATTTTATATTTCCTCCAGAGTTTCATTAATTTGTCTTCTAAGTTACTTCTTAGAAGTTGTCAAATTTATTTCAAGAAAGATTTTTGTAATATGCTTTCTATATCCTTTTAAATTCTGTAAAATCTGTGGTAATGTCTCCTAGATCTTAATATTGTAATTTTTAAAACGTATAACTGATATTGTGTAAAAGAAAAGCTCTAAAAGAGTAGGGGAATTGGGAGGGGTAGGGGAAGGGAAAAAAGGGAAAGGAAAACATATGAGAAGAGGAAAAAAATGGAAACAAGGTCTTTGCAAATAGGGAAGGGGGAGGGGGTGAAGGGAGGGCAAAGGAAGGGGGAAAAAAATAAGAACCAAGAGACTCAAGTAATGGTACAAGATCCCAATGATGAATGTAACTGTATTTTATACCTAAAATGTACCAATAAAGTTAATGGGGAAAACAATTAGGTAATAAGGGCCGTGGATTTAGCTCAGTGGTTCCACCACCTGCCTCACAAGGGCAAGGTCCTGAGTTCGATCCCCGGTACCAAAAAAAAAAAAAATTAGGTAATAAATGTCTTCCAACACTTTTTTTCTTTTAACTTTTCTAGGTCCTTTGTACCCCTACGTAACTTGAATTTCAATATCCAATTCTTCATTTATAGCAAGTATACATAGACCTGAATTTTTATACATACCTTGTTTTTTCTGATCCTGCTATATTCAAATACAAGTTCTAGGGCTCCTAGAGATTTCTTAGTATTTTCTCTGTAGATGATCATTTCATCTACATATAAAGATTTTGCTTCTACTTTGCCAAACCTATGCTAATTGTTTCATTTTATTGCCAGACTATTTTGGTTTGGGTCTATGTTTCAAAATTTAAGGGACAGATGAAGAGTAGGCATATCTGCCCTTGTTCCCCACCTTAGGGAGAAAGCATTGTATCTTCTCCATTCATATAAGGCGTTTTTGCTGAAGTATGGAGTACATGTCTTATCTGTTGAGAAGGTTCTGTTCTACTTCTACTCTCCTGGTAGCTTTTATTATGAACAGCTGTAGAATTTAGTCCAATACTTTTTCTGCAACTACTAACAGGATCATATGGCTTTTTCCTTTCCTCTGTTAAAATAATGACTTTTGGGGGTGGATCTTCCAATGCTGAACCAACATTGCCATCCCTATAACAAAACCACTTTCTACATCCTGCCAGATCTGACTTCTAATAGTTTATTTTGTTAAACAAATTTTTATCTATGTCCATACTTTTTTCTATTTTCTTTATAGTTTTAATATTAGCACAATGTTGATCTCCTAAAATGAGGGGAGAAGTGTTCCTTCTTTTTTCTGCTTTAAATGTTTGATATAATTCATTAGTTAAAATGTATATGAGCCTGTTCTCATATGGGTAGATTTTCAAGCTAGGAATATACTTTCTTTAATAGGTGCTATTCAAATTTTATATTTCCTCCAGAGTCAGTTTCCTTAATTTGTCTTCCGAGGTACTTCTTAGAAATTGTCAAATTTATTTCAAAAAGGATTTTTGTAATATGCTTTCTATCTATATCCTTTTAAATTCTGAAAAATCTGTGGTAATGTCTTCTAAATTTTGATATTGTAATTTAAAAATGTATAATTGATATTGTGTAACAGGAAGAAGAGGTCTAAAGGAGCAGGGGAAGTAGGAGGGGTAGGGGAAAGAAGGGAAAAGAAAAAATGAGAAAAGGAAAAAAAATAGAAACAAAGTCTTTGCAAATGGAGAAGAGTGGAAGGTATGAATGGAGGGCAGGGGAAGGGGAAAATATAAGAACCAAGATAGATCATGTAAAGGTACAAGATCCCAATGATGAACGTAATTGTATTTTATATCTAAAATGTATCAACAATATCAGCCATCTCCAATCTGAACTACAGATCCCGTGCAATCCCCATGAAAATCCCAGCAGGCCTTTTGTAGATGTTGATGAACTGACCTTAAAATTTACACGGATCTCAAATAGCTCTAGTTATCTACTGATGACTGATAAACTATCCCTGCAACTCAGAGGGTGAATGAAAAGAAAATCCATGGCCGTAGTTTGTGGGTCAGGAATGCAGAGCAGCTGAGTGGGTCCAGTGGCTCCAGGTCTCTTTGGGCAACTGAAGCCTCAGCCTAGATTGTGTTCGCTTCAAGGCTCAAGGCTGGGGATCCACTTCCAAGTTTGGTTTATTTCTCTCTCACATGAAAAATACATTCATCCCATCCTGTGGTTGTATAAAATCTCATCTCACTTCTACATCAGGTCAAAGTATAGAATATTCTCTTTGTTTCTGCAGTGCTAGTGAACCCAGGGTCTTTGCACTGAGCTACATCCCCAGTCCTTTTTTATTTTGAGACAGGGCCTCACTAAGTTGCCCTGGATGGACTCAAACTTTTGATTTTCCTGCCTCAGCCTCCCAAGGTGCTGGAATTACAGGAGTGTGCCAACATGCCCCACTTTAGAACCTTATCAGACATAATAGGTCCAAGGGTGGTTGAGGCTCCTCTGGCCTACTAAATACAGTTTTCTTGATCTGAAGATATGTGAGGCTAGAGAGAATCTTACACCTTACTGGTGAGGACATACTTTTCCCAAAGAGAAAGTACACTTTTCATTCCTACCACTAGGGATGTGCCAGATCTCTTTGGGAAAGATACTGTCCATTGGTTCCATAGACCCTCAGGACACTTAAGATTGTCAAATGTGTGGCTTGCCTTTCCATTTTTATAGGCATGAAAGAAAAACTTTAGACAAACTGAATTAACTTAAGAAGAATTTGTCTATTGCACAGCCCTCAAAGCCAGTGAACAAGTCCAGGGAACTACAAGCTGCCGTGTGGACAGACATAAATGCAACATTTATGGCCAGAAGATGGAAGTGAGGTAGACTGCTGAACTGATTGCAGCTCAGGGTTTGCCTTATTTGCATGTAGCCAGTCTGTCAGCCACCTGAGATTCACAGAGACTCGATTATTTGTTACAAAAGTAAACTAGTTAGTCTTGAATTGGCCCACACTCTAAGCCAGGCTGCAGCACATAAGGTCTGGTGTGCAAGGGTAAACTCACCCCACACTTAGCTCAATGAGTGTATCCTGAAGAGCAGTTTTAACCTTTGGAGGGTTTTAGTTTTTCTTCCCTTTCTGTTTTTGTAGTCCTAAAACCTTTGCCTACTGCTATGAAGGCTATATTTGCTCCTATGATTTTTTTCTAAAATGTCATTTTACATTAATGACCCACTTCAAATTAATATTTATGCAGTGTGAGGAAAAGATTGGGATTTTATATTTCACCATCAATATTTAGCTCTTCCAGAGCTGTTTGTTGAAAAGATACTCCTTATTGTATTTCCCTAGCGCCTTCATCAAAAATCACCTGATCCAGTGTGTGTTGGTTTATTCTGGACTCTGCATTGTTTGTGTTCAGTTTGTGGTATTGTGAGTAAAGCTGCTAAACATCCTTGGGGATGTTCGTGTGTGTGTGTGTGTGTGTGTATGCACACATGCATATATGTTTCATTTCTCTTAGGCAAATACCTAAAACTGTAATCCCTAGAAGCAATCCATAGGATAAATGTAATTTTTAAAACTCCCAAAACTTTTCTGCATGTGTTCAGACCATTTTAAACTCTCCAGACATTCCAGCAGTGGCTCTACTTCCCTACCGGCATTTGGTGTTATCTTTTTTGGTCTTTAGCTATTGAAATAAATGTGAAATAGATCTCATTGTGGCTTTAATTTGCATTTCTCTGGTAGCTGACAACACTGAGCATCTTTTTAGGAGCTCCTTGGCCATTTGTATACAGTGAAATACGTATAAATGAGCTATATAAAGCATCTTTTGCCCACTTTTTCATTCGACTGTGTGTTTTCACTGTTGATTTTTGATATAGATGAAATACTCTTGACAAAGAAAATCTTTGGTCAGATACACATACTGTGAATACTTCTTCAGTCTCTGTCTTGACCATTTCCCTCAAGAGTATCCTTTGTGGAGCACAAATTTTAAACTATTTCTGGAAGTAGGTGTTAAAATAACGCTTATTAGTGCAGATAAGAAAACAGTGGCAGGGAACTTAGATAATTGCTCCATGTCACACATCTCACAGGGCAGAACTTTGAGTGGACTGCATTTCCCACGTAAGGGCAGGGCACTCATTGCCAGAGGGAAAGCACATCCTGCTCACAGGGCCAGGCGGGGTGAGCCATCTCATCACAGCGAGCTTCACTTACCTAACCCCAAAGCAGGTGTGCTATGCCCTTCCTGGGGATGCTCTGAAGACGTTGTGACAGAGTGTAGATACAGGTCCCACGCTGGCTTTCAACAAAAGCATGCTTGGGGATTATTTTGATCATCAGCAAGATGCTAAATAAGTGTAACTGTTCCAAGTGTTATTTTCATGGCATGCCGAGTGGTTTTCCTGCCTCAGCAAGAGTTCTAAAAAGTACCTCCAGCATTCATTACTTAACTGCACTGGGCACAGCTGGGACAGAGGTGAGCCTTCCTAGTGACAGCATAAATTAAGCCTCAGCAAAATAAACTGTGAAGTTGGAATATCCAAAAGAAAAAAACTAAAACAAAAGCACCACTCAAGGACTGCTGGATCGAACCATCTATCCCTCACCCTGCCCCACAGAAAGCCTCAGTCTATGACTGACAACTGGCTTTCATATCATATAAACTCATCCCTGTTCTGAAATGAGGTAGGCAAATTCTTAGCCAAGCAGAGAACACTGAAGTCCAGAAACAGCCTCCAGCTGAAAAGGCTGGCACCCACCATCTCCAAGAGGGCCTGGCACACCTTGCTCTCCTGGCAGAGTCTCTCCTTAGCTGCAGGCCCCACCAGGGCCCTGACACCTTCTCCCAGCTCAGAGCATGCTGAAAAATGCAGTTGATTTCTGTCAAAACATGAGCTACTGATGGCCCTTTGCCTTGAGGGCCAGACCTTCTGTCTTCACTTTAGTTACAAACAGAACCAAAGAAAATGGAGCAAGATTCCAGCTTGGGGAAGACCCTGCCGCTGGGGAATCCACCTTGGTAGCCAGCCTTCCTGTCTCCCTCACAACAGTGAACCCTCTCCTGAGGCGCCTCCCTCCTCTCCCGAGTGGGGTCAGGGTCTGGCCCACCACATGCTGCCTGAGTTCCTGCCCTCACATCTTCGACACCAGTTCATTTTTGTCCTTCTCCACAGGGCTGCAAGTGTGATCTTCCAAGAAACATTCACATACACTCATGTACAATCACACATGCAGGTGTGTGAACACAGCCCTTGGGCTCAGGTGGGCTGTGTAAATGGAAGTATATGGAATTTTATCCATATGTATACATCACACACATACTCTCCTAAAATGTATCAGTATCTCTATACACACACAAAATGTGATCTGTGTGCAGGTGAATTGGTAGAAATGTCAGATAACACAGACATCTGCACCCAATCTTTCCCACCCACAGGATCCTGAGTAACCCCTCTCATTTACTGTCCAGTGGGGGCAGGACTGCATGGTATGGTCACACCATTACTTCCTCAACTACTGAGCATTCATTTTGTCTCCAGGCTTTACTATTATGGAGAGGAAATGCAGCAATGAACAACCTTTTATGGTATTTCTAGGTCAGAAATCACACGTGCCTACAGCATTCAGCTGTTACCATACTGCTTTCAGAGACTAACCAAGCACACTTCCTTCAAGCATGGAAGAAAAATGCCTTCAGGCAGAATGCTCTGCATGTCTGCTAGGTTCATTTGGTTCGTAGTGTTGTTCAAGTCCACTGCTTCCTTATTTTCTGTCTGGACAATCTAGCCATTGCTGTAGGGGTACTGAAGTCTCCTATTACTGCATTGCCATTTCTCCCTTCAGATCTATCAATGTTTGCTTTCTTTATGAAGCTGCAGAGATGCTGGGTGCATATATAATTGTTACATCTTCCTTTTTCTCCTCTTCCCCATCAACAATGCTTTCATCACACAAAATGTCTGTCCCTCTAGTGATATCTTGTTAGCATAATTAACATTTTACCAAGTGCTTGTGATTTTAAATGTCTAAATATTTACTGGTTGTTAGGTTTGTATCAAATTCCCCACTCCCACAAGGCTCATACGTTCAGAAGTGAAACTTAGGTGACTGGACCATGGAGATGCTGATCTCATCCCTGACGAATTCACAGTTGATGTGATGTTAGAAGACAGGACCTAGTTGAAAGTAGTCACTGGGGACAACCTAGGAGGGTGTATCTGGCCTGTGGCTCCTTCCTCCCTAGCTCTTTTTCTCTCTGCTTCCTTGCTGCCACAGAGTGAGTAGCTTTCCTCATCATGCCCTCTCAACCATGATGTTTCTGCCTTGCAACGGGTCTAAAATTAATGGAGCCAGATGACCATGGACTGAAACCTCTGAAACTATGAGCCCAAATAAATCTTTCTTCCTTTATCTCAGGTACTTGTCACAGTGACAGAAGGCTGGAATACTGATCATTGGATTGGTTCTTCTGTAAGTTGTCTTCCTGTATTCTGGGCCAACTATTTACTAATGTATTGCTTTGTGCAATTTTGCAAAAGTTCTCCACATCTACTAAACATTAACACCCACCTCTTTGCCTGTGACCTATTTCCAAAATCCTTCCAAATTCGTTTGTCTCCTGGCTTGATTTATGGACTCTGAGAAGAGAATGTAGCTCTTAACACCAGACCAGGTGTTAATTGCCTCCAGAATTCTGAGTATCCTGGGGCAAATCCCTGTGTCTGATGAGAACATGGAAATTTCAAGGTTCAGGAACTTCAAAGTCGAGTATGAAGACATAGAGTGCCTGTGGTGTACAAACGCACTCATAATAGCTGATTTTCATATTACTTTGGCTGCCACATGCAGGGCACTATTCTGAGTGCCACCTGTATTAACTCACTGACTCCCTCTGGTGGCCCCAAAAGGAAGGTTTCACTGATACCCCACTTTACAGGGTCAGGCACACCCAGGCACAGCTGACCCGGGCACAGAGCTCCATGGACCCTATGAACCCATCTGTGTCTGTTTCTCCTCCACCACCACCCACACACACACACACACACACACACACACACACACACACACACACACAGGACACCAGGCAGCACATCATGGATGCATACAAGTTCCTTGTCCCCTTTGGAGTGGCATGGCAGGCTGCTCCATCATCAAGGCCATGTTTGCACACTCTCCAACTCCAAGGTGCTACTATCTGGATGTTTATGTGCCCCAAAATTCATGTTGAAACCCAACCCCCAAACAGGATGGAATTGGGAGGCAGAACGTCTGGGCAGTGATTAGGTCAGCAGGGCACAGCACTCACAAATAGGATTAAGGCCTTTAAAAGAGACTTCCGAGTGCTCACCCTTTCCACTACATGAGGATCTAGTGAAAGCACCACCTATGGACCAGGAAATGGGTGTGCGCCAGACACTGGCTCTGCTGGCACTTTGATTCTGAACTTCCAGCCTCCAGAACCACGAGAAATGTGTCTATTGTTTGCAAGCTAACTGGTTTTTGATAGTTACAGCACCTCAAACAGCCTAAGACAAAAGGCTGTCAGGGCTCCAAGCAAGAGTCTAGGTCAGTGAGACTGCCGTTAGGGCCCTGACTGCTTGGAGTCCCATGACGGGGGTTAGCCCTGTGGGGCACAAGTCTTTAGCACTGAAGATCCTCATCCAAGTTCCCAAGAGCCCAGGCGGACTCTCAGCCTCGCTCTTCTCTGCCCTGCTGCAGTTATCCAGTTTCTTTGCCCTCAGCCTGGTTTCCCTTCCACTCATCTTGTCCATGGCCTGAGTGGCCATAGCGATGTGCCTGCTCAGCTTGGGGGCCCTGACTGACCACAGGGTCTGTCTCTCCAGCATAGTCTGTGGGCCAGGATGCACCGAGACTAATGAGTTGCATCAGTGTGAAGGGCGAGCAGCAGGGAGGGATCCTGTATGGTCAGGTGACCACAGGGAAGAACAAGGAACCTGTAAGTGCTGCTAAGCACCCCAGATCCAGAAAGAGACCAAGCCCAGAGCCGCTCAGTCCCTCTCCCAGACTGAGTCAATATGGCTGGACCTGTTCAGCCCAAGTAAGGTCTTTTCCGTCCCTCCCCTGGGTCTCGCAGCCAGGTGCAGCCTAAAACAAACAGAAATTCAGGCTTTTGAGCATCATGCCCTATCCATTCCCCATGCTCATGACTGGGTGATTCATAACAGCCTGGTAGTCACTGTGCCCCAGCCAGCCCTGTGGCAAGGCACCCTGGAAGCTAAATCACCACGAGGTAAAGTGCTAGGCCACTGCTCAGTACCTCTCTGGGCTGGTTTTCTCAGGACTTCAGTATTTTCAAATCACCCTGCACATCAGACATGCTATTATTTATTTATATTCAACAGACACTTGCTGAGCACCTATGTGCTGGACACTCTGCTTGATGCTGGGGACAAAGGGACCAGGTTATCCCCAGAATGCAATTAACTGTTCCTGGACTTGCTTACTGCTCCCCCTTGAAGTGACGGCCATCTGACTGTAGAACACTGATACTCTTCCTCAAAAACCACCCAGTAATCATTGAAGCCATTAAAATCATACTTCTCAGTAGCATTTTGTAACTCATTGGAAGAAACCATTATTCCTACAAAACTTCACAGCATAACTGCGAAATCTCAATACTGTTCTAGAGCCCATGAGAGCTGACCTGGGGCTATGCTAGAAAGATGTGTGGCCCATCTTGTTTCATGGCTTCTGAGCCTGCTCCCTGGAGAGGGACGCAAGGTGCTCAGATGCCTACATTCTGGGCTGAGGTCTGAATCATGAGGCCTCTCAGGTCTTGGCAGCCAAAGGATAAGCCCAGCTCCTCAGTGCCCAGTTTTGGCCTCTCGAAGAACAAAGGGGCATTTTATTTGAGCACACTTTTCTCAGTACTTTCTCCTGTTGGCTCCAAGTAGTAATCACAGCAGTAGAAACCCTAACAAATGTCCCTTTTGTAAATATGTGGCTTATTTTGGAAATGCTGCTGGCTCAGCTTCTTTGCCCAAGAACTCAGAAGAACTTGTCTCTTCTCTCTCGTGGTCTCCCAGCCCCAGGAAAGGCTGCAAGTGTCCCTCTACTCGGATGGGGCAAAGAAGGACGTTTCCACCCACCACAGAAGGAGCAACAGGCCGAGGGCAAGGAAAGAAGGTTCTTTCTTCAAGTCCTTGTCCAAACACAGCTAGGCACAAAGATGACGTTTATTCCCATTACCTCCCCAGACCCAAAGGCTCGAGAGCCAGACCCGTATCACTCACATGGTGGGCGTGACACAGCTCAGAAAGGGCTGGCTTCCATTAGAGTGCTCACTTCTAAGGGTAAGCTTAACAAGGACCCCTCAAAACCTTTAATGTTAGCAGAAACTATTCTCCAAACGAGTCATTCCTGCTATTGTGTGGGGGTCACCCTCTGCTCCCCTGCCCCCACAGAAGCTCCTTCCAGATGTTGGGTGGAAGCTGTCACTGGCAAGCAGCACAGCTGCTGATTGGCCAGAGGGTGGAATCAGACAGAACGACACCAATCAGAGCCCTTCCCCAAGTGCTCTCCATAGAAGGCAGCTCCCTGGGAGGACGGTGTGACACTGGGGAAAACACGCATCAGCAGACAGGACATCCAGTCAAAGACACTTTCACAGTGTTGACCCTTCCTGACAGTACAACTATGAGGAAGGAAAAAAGTGGGAATTCTTGGCCTCATGGTTTTGAGGAAGCTGCAAGGATTGTGCGAAGGCAAAGAGAGGCATCATAGAGCTAGTCATGCATAGGACACCCACACCCACACACACAGATGTGCATACCACCACTCTTGAAGCTGCTTGGACTGGCCAAGTTCAAAATCCTCAGGCCAACAGAGAACCTTCTAAGGTTCACAGCCTCGGTCTACAGGGACACATCAGGTCCTCACCAAGCCCACAATGCCACTGAGTTGCTGTACAGCAGCCTTCCTTGCTTCACCTTGAAGAGTTATTCCTTCCTGCTGACAACCAGAAAGCCAAGAACCAGAAGGCATCTCAGACCCAACTCCTTCCTTAGCCATGAGAAGCCAAGCCTGGGAAGGCCCTGGGCTAAGGAACAGTCTTCACTGTCAGGATGATATGAAATAGTAATCTTCTTTTTTTCAAGATAGGGTCTCGCTGTGTAGTTGAGGCCAGGCTTGAATTCACTGGGTAGCCCAGGCCTTGAACTTACCACAATCCTCTCGCCTCGGGCTCCTGAATACTGGGACTGCAGGCATGCACCAACACATGTGGCAGGAATCTTCACTTTTTTTTTAAGAGTCATTATCACTTACCTGGCTAATAAAGATAAAACCTTTTCCCTCACAGATGTTACCCTCTTCTTTGAAATGGACCAACACATACACCTCTCATGTAAAAGCTTCCCTTTCAGAGTCAGTACTCAGACAGCCTAACTCTTCAGGCCGTGGCTCGGTGACAGTGCTCCAACGAGGCCCACTCTGAGTGCAGGGCAGTGAGTCCCAGCCTGCTCGGGGTGGGCAGGACCGGCCAGGTCTTCAGGGGGTTGCGGGGGACACCTGAGCATGCCAGTCACCCAAAGCTGCTTCCGGAAAACAGCACGGCAGGTGCTCACTATACTGAGGCATGGCTCTGTGCGTGCTGACGTGCACACACGCTTTTGGGGATTAGAACACTCACCCAGAAGTGCAACAAATTAAAATTACCCTGTGTATTTATTTTACTTGAAGTAAGGACAAAGGCCGGTCCATCAGAGCTAACAGCACATCCAGGTGGTTCCGGGAGGTTCTCCCTCATTTCCTCGGTGGTCCCGGTCCTAACTTCCAGTGATGTCCACAGGCCTCTATGCCATTCGCCACTGTCCTCTACACCGACTGGCGTGCCATGTGAGGCCGGGTATATGGCTGGCCGGGTCTCACTGGACATCATCATCATCAAAGAGATCTTCAAAATCTACAGACAGAATCACGTATTAACAGGCACAGGGCAAGTGACTGTGGAAACCACTTCACAATGAATTACACGGTAGTTCACAAGACAGAGAAAACAGTACTCAATGTAGCAGGAAAAGGACCCTCCCATGACCCTCCCAGCTTCATCCAACGAGGGCTCCCAGAAGGCGCTCAAGGGCACAGTGTTGTTCATATTTTTTATTCACAAGACAACCCTCGGGAAAAGCACACTGGGTGCCGTGGACACAGGGACAAGCACCTCACAGCCACGCCGAGCACTGTGAGAGTGAGTCTGGGGGCGGGGGGCCTGGAGAAGGTGGCAGAAGGACCGAGCTGCTGAGAACGACTCTGCAGGAGGCTTGGCCAAGCCGAGCTTCTGACCACAAACTAAGCCTTTCCTGCTGAAACATGTGTGGCAAACACGATGCGCGGCACTGAGTCACTCCATGGCCACAGCCACGGCCACTGTGGTCTGTTTATCTCCACTCATCTTCCAAGGTCCTGACCACATGTTACTTCCATGATGGGCAAAGAACAAGCGAGGCCCACCCCTCGGGGCAGTGCACTGAAAATGTGCAGAAGTCCCACCTGCTGGTGATACCACACAGCAAAGGGGCAGGAGCCTCCAGCAGCCCCACACCCGGCTTTCCCAGAGAAGGGCAGCGTCCCTAACACATGTCCGGCCACACGGAGGGACTGTTCCGTGTCCTTGCTGCCTCCTGGCCCCTACATGTGGTACAGCTGCGCTGGGCACTTTCCATCTGGTCCCCATCCCCAGAGAATCCCTTCACACCCTAACCTCTGCTCCTGTCACCTCCAGAAACGCCACCCTGTGATGTGCTCCAGGCACAATCCCACCCCGCCTGTCGGCACTCGTGGTCTTGGCCCTGCCTGAGGCCTTGCCTAAATCCTCCACTACTTCATAAAACAGCAATGAAAGAGAGTAAGTCGAACTCAGCGTTAGAACCCCATGCCCAGCCTCCAGCTCATCTGTCTAGGAACCAAAAGGACTACTGGAAGCCCCAGGCAAAGCCCACAGAGGCCTCTCTCTGCTTCCTGAGTGCCCAAGGTGGGCACAGCCTGTGGGAGGGTGGGCACATGCTCCTGAGCTCAGTGGGCAAGCAGGGGTGGGGCAAGGCCTTCTCTGTTCCTCCCTGCCAGCGTGGCTCACAGGGAGAGCTCATGTTGCTAACGGCTGGGTCTCCCTCAGAGACCTTTCTCGTCAGGAGAGGGCTCTCACTGGAACACCACTGATCACAACTAATCCAACAGGCCGGCAGAGGACAAATGGGACTTTGAAGATCATCAAAATGTACGAGACCCCAGTGCCAGCACTGAGAACGAAACAACCATGCTGGTAAGGCATCTCCCAAGATGCCCTGCATGAGCTGCTGCTCTCATAAAGGAGCATTGGAGCGCACTCCGCACCTCTGCACTATCTGCTAGCATACAATTTACAGAAAGGCTGCTCAGCTCTCAAGGGCTGGCTCCAGTGTCACCTCCCCCTGCTTCTGACACCAGATGGTGTCAGCCGGGATGTTACCTTAAAGGAGTAGCCGGGCCCCAGGAAAGACCACACTCTAATTTAGCAGCCTGGCTTCTCTTCTGGGACAACGGCTGCCTAGGCACTAGCCAGACAAACCAGCGTGGACCTGGGGTTTCAGAGCTGTTTGGTAAGTTAGAAATCAATGTGGCAAGATCTCACCCCAGCTTCTTCTAACAAGTAACAAAAGTTCTTTGTACGAGAAAGCACCATGTGATTAAAGCAGGACAGAAAAGGGAGGAAAACACCATTTTTGTCTGAGTAGGAAACATCCAGTGTTTCCATTTACTGTTTGAACCCTAAGTAAGGAAGTGAGGGTTAAATAACCTGTAAGAGTAAGGCATTCAGAAATCAGAAAGCCAAGAGAAATATGCCCTACCATGTCTGAGGATGTATATAAAAGTCAGGTTTACACTGTTTATTGAGTAAAATTTCTCCCACATTCTTGGTATTTGGTGTGAAAGCCCTTAAATTTGAGATGGAAGTATATCCTGCATCTTGACTTCAGAAATGGGGAAGGGTGAAAGCCAGGGTGTGGATGTCAGCCTGCAAAGACAGTGGAGGCACAAGAATCCAGCTGGGCAAACAGGTGTGGGCCAGGTAAGGAAAGGAAACAAAAGCAACCATCAAGAGAGAGCAGACCAGAGAGCCAAGGCTGATTCCTACACCCAGATCTGGGGTGACAGGATGGACAGGATCCTGCCATAACCTCAGGTGTCCGTGAGCTTGTGCTAAAGCAGTGCTCAAGCACAACCTCTGAAACGTGAGACAGGGAGCAATTTCATATTAATTTTCTCTTGGAAAAATAGGGCTGACTGCCAGAGCTAACTGCCAGTGTCAGTCACTGCACTGAGAACAAGCACAGGGTCTGGGCTTCACTGTGCTGTGATCCAAATTATTCGTGTCACACAGTTGCCCCACTACATCAACCTGCAGAAGAAACTGTCAGACTGAACCTGGCACCCCAAGTCCCTGAATCCTTACCATTAAAAAAGTCTGCATGAACTGCCTTTTCATTGGCCGCCAAGTCCATCAAGAGCCCGGTGCTGCCTCCTGCCTGCACAGTGAAAGGCAAGGTTACATCAGCTGTGATTTCTGGGAGCAGGGGGTAAATTCATCACTGCATCCACCCCACCTCCACAAAAGAGGACACACTCCAGATGGAGTCAGATTTTAGCTCCAGACAGAGGGGTGTGTGTGAAGGAGGATTCAAAGGAATTGTTTTTAAGGCCTCTCAAGGTCTCCAGTAGAGATCTCCAACTCCCTCCTGGCACAGCCACAGAGGCCACAAACGTGCAGCACCCAGCATGATTGCTCTGCTCTGCCTACCGACCCGCCTTCACTCCAAGAATACAACCATTTCCCTCAGAAACCTGGCCTGCCCTGGCCCTAAGGTTTGGGGTAGGAAGTACTGCCATAATGGAACCTTCCACTGCCAAAACTCTACAGTGGTGGCAAAATCAGGCCGTGACCAAAGCTGGGTGATCCTATGCACTCAAACTTTGCACCGTGCTTAGAATCAACCAGGGGTGGCAGGACCAGTCCTCCAGTGGCAGCACCCTGGTCAGCTGGCCACAGGCCCTTGCTTCTGCCCTGGCCCCCTCCCCCCTTCTCTGGTTCCCAAGTAGCCAGCACCTCCTGTGTTCCCTTTCGTTGCTGACCTCAGGATTCTTGGACTCCTCCCCACCTCCATCCCCACAGGAGGCCACACAGACTCTCTCACTTAAATCCTGGCTTGAATTCCTCCCTACTCAAGCTGACTCACTCAGATCCTCAGGTCTCCTTTCTCTCCACTTCCCTTTTTCTAGTCTTTCACCCCAATCCCCCTCCAAACCTCCCAAGTGACCATCCTACATAGCAAATATAGCGTCTCTCCTCATGTGATTCCACCCTGCCTACCTCAGGGACTTTAAAACAGAACTGAGAAGCTGGGGCTTAAGGCAAGTGCTTCAAGGGTGGGACCCACAGAACCCAACCATTTTACACTACTTCAAGATCAGGTTCCTCCCCTCTCTCTAGCACTGTGAGCTCTGCCGTGCTGAATTGCATGGCACTACCTTAGTGGGCCTGGGGCGCATCACCCCTGCAGGGCTCAGCTCCTGCCAGAGTTTCTTCCTTCATCCTTGTTCACATAGCAACACTAGCACACAATTCAGCATCTGGCTGCAGAGGCAGCTCCTCTCCTAACCCCAGGCTGAGCCACCCACAGCCCTGAAGGTGCCTCCGCAGGGAACCCCTACTTTTCTACTACACTTGGTAGGTGCAATCAGTCTCTCTCAGCCATTCCCAACCTGCCTAAGGACAGGGACTGCAAGTGACCATCTTTGTACCCCTTAAACTTTGAAAAAGAGAATGTGGAGCTCTGACGTCCCAGAGTTGCCCTGACAGTCCCAGCTAGGCTGTGGTATCCTCCTGCCGAACCTAGACCATCGTGCAGAACACCCGCATACGTCAGGGTCGGTCTGTGACTGTGCTGGATGAAACGAGAGAACCAAGACTATTTCAGGATCCTGTACACCCTTACAGAAAGGAACCAGATCACGGCGAAAGCACATAACTGCCAAGAAGCCCTTTTCCATTCTAAGAAGAAAGATGCTGGCGCTGCTTCTTTCCCAGTTTGTTCCTCGTTCTGGATAAAGTTTATCAGGCGGCCCGATCAGAGCGCTGCCCGCTGCCGAACAGCAGCCTCTCGGGAGCAGAGCCCACGTCCCTCCCAAGCCACCCAACGCAAGCTCAACCCTGCGAAGGTTTCGCTACCCTCGCCTGCCGGAGACCCGCAGCGCCTCCTCCGCTACCGCGGGGATCGGGACGCGGCCACTCAGGTCGAGGTCGAGGTAGAGGTCGAGGTCGTGGCCCCCGCTGGTATCCGACGCGCTGGCGGCCCAGCAGTCCCCGAGGTCGCGCAGCGGGGACCGGGGCTCCGGGGTGGGTGTAGGGCGCCAGGCCCCCAGGCTTGGCGCGCGGGCCCGGCCCCGAAGCCGCCCTCGCCCCACTCTTCGCGCGGCCGCCGCCCGCTGCTGCCTCACCTCGTCCAGGTCCACGTAGGGCCCGGCACCCTCAGGGAACATCTCGTCCACAGCCGGCTTCATTGTGGACCCGCAGCTCTATATCACTTCCGGCTCGCGACATCGCTTCCGGCGCTCGCCCGCCGGACAGGTTTAGGCCTCGGAGGACCGCGACTCGGTGGTTCCCGGCCGGGGACTAGGACTGCGCGTCAGCTCGGCTCTGTGCCTCGGTGCTGAGGCGACCGCTGCTGTCCCTAACCCAGGGAGCGGCGGAGTCCGGAGAGGGTGGCTAGGTCACAACCTCGGGAAAGCACCCCACTTCTGGACCACCCCAAAAGAATGGAAAACAGGGTCTGGAGGAGGTGCTGGTGCACCCAGGCTCGCAGTTCCCAGCAGCCGAAGGGTGCGAACGCCCCGTGCCCACCAGTGGGTGGGTGGGTGGATAAACAAGTGTCCGTGCACGTCCTGCGACACTGCCGAGGCTTCCGTGGTACGGAAATCCTGACGCGTGGGCAGAACAGAGGGGCTCTGGGGGACATTATGCTCAGTGAAAGAGGTCGGCCCCCGCGAGACCAGACTGTGATCCGACGGGGAGGAGCTCCCTACCCAGAGTAGCCAGTTCAGAGAGCTCCCTAGGCGCAGGGTGGTGCCGGGGCAAGGGCTTGGGGGTTAGAGTCTCATGGCTTAGCAGGTAGTGTTGTCAGAGTCTCCGTTCTGGAGATGGGGTGGTGGTTGCACAAGGTAATGTGCTTAATGCCACCTAAATATTGAGGTTAAAGGGGAAATTTTATGTTGTAATATTTCACAGTAATTTTTAAAATATGAATAAGAAAGGGGAAGAAAAGAAAAAGAGGTGAGAAGAGTGGAGGAGAGACCGAGCCTGAGACAAACGCTTCCTGGTTAATGGGACTGTGGTCAGGGCTGTGAGCCAAGGCTAGGTGCCTCGCCTTGGAAGATCCAGCATTGCCAGAGCCCTTACGGAGATCAGATCGCCGCCACATGCCCGGATGATGTCCAACACCCTGGCCTGCCACCGGCAAGGGTCCTGCAGGCTGGCTTCTCAGGACCACCGCCTCGCCGCCATGTTGCCCTTAGTCATTGAGGCTCCCCCACATCACATTGAGATAGTCCCTGTGCCTATCCTAGTGGTCCTGCATAGAGTTCCTGATCCTGCTCTTCAGTGTCCTTGTGCCATGTTTTCTGTAACAGCTTTCAGAAGGAGGTAAGCTTGGGGCGGGGCTGCTGAAAGGGGAGAGGGGTGCTGAGGAGCAGGGTTGCTCCCGGGAACCAACTGAAAGTCAGCCCAGCCTGAGAGGGCGGTGCAGGGTGCGGAGAGAAGAGAGCAGTGAAGACCTGGGGGAGTCTCGGAGGCCAGCTCAGTGCATGTCACCTGGGGCACCGAAAGAGGTCAGGCCAAGGGCACCGGCAGGCTGGTGGCCCAGAAGAGCCACCCATTGGCTTTCTTCCACAGCAGGTGTGAGTCAGGGTCTCCAGTGCCCAGTCGCTTGCTCACCCTGTGGGGTGGGGGCTCACCGCCTGCACAGAAGCCGGCCCCAGCACACGTCCTTCCCTCCCTCCCGCAGGACTGCCCGGGTGACAGCCTGGGCCCTGCCTTCCTCACCTCCTGCTGCTCCCAGATGTGAGCTGTGCGTGAAGCATGGATGCCTGCCCCGAGGTGACTACTGTCCACTTCCGTGGCCTTGGGCCATGCTGCCTGGACCGGCACTGGCTCCTCTAACCAGCTGCGGTGGCCACGGCTAGTCAGCCTCAGTTTCCTTCCTACAATCTGGGGAACTTCAGCCCGGCCCCCCGGGGACATCATGAGAACAGGGTGAGAGGCGTTGTTGATGCCCTGTGGGCTGAAACTGCACACATTTATTGAAGAGTATTCGCCAGCGACTGGAATAAAGCCAGGGTCATCTGTGAAGTAGCAGAGGGGCTGGGCACAGCTGGTTTTGAAAGAAACCCATAAGGTCTGCTGGAGCCTTTTGGGCAGAGGCCAGTCGCCCTGTGAGCAGCTCTGGCAACTCCAGACCTGCCCTGAGGTGCGGCCAGTGCCACTCAGTCCTCCTGGTAGGGGACATGGAAGCCCAGGGTGCTCCCCAGGGGAAAGTGTGCAAAGAAGGTGCGGGCCAGGTCCTCCACCTGCGGGTAGGCGTCCTGGGCCTGGAAGTACTGCACGTAGTTCCAGAAGTCGGAGGTGGAGAAAGGCCAGTAGGGCATAGCCGGCAGCTCAGCGTAGGGGCCTGGAAGACACAGGGGCTGCCCCGCCGTCCTACCCAGAGCTGGGCCTCAACGGACTGGGGGCAGGTGCGTGGCAGCCAGCAGTGCCTGTGGGAATGCGACCTTCCGGGCTCAGAGAAGGGGCATCTGGGGTCGTCCCCAGAACAGAGAGAAGCAGTGTCCTGAGAGACAGGAGCAGGACAGGAGGAACAAAGGAAGGACGAGAGAAGGAGGAGGCCGGGCCTTGCCGAGGAGTTGCTGAGCAGGGACACGGTCCTGGGGAGGGCACGGGGGCGCTAGGGCAGCATCCGGGTGGGGTTTCAGAGGGCAGAGACCTAGAACTTGGACAATGGCCACCCCAGTGATACTGGACCAAGTTAGGACTCCTGGGAGAGCCTGGGGCTGAGGATGTCAGGGCTGCCCCCACTCCTCGGCTCCCAGCAGGCACAGCTCAGCAGGCAGCCAGGCCCACCTCCCAGCAGCCTCTGCCCCAGCCCTGCCTGCCTCGTTCATAAACCTTACCTTCCTCCTGCACTGGCTTGGCCCCTGCAAGAGAAGGGGAGCGCTGTCACCTGGGACTGCCCTGGAGGCCTGGCCCGACTCTGCAGCAGGGAGGAGGGCAGCAGGGCTGTGGGGACGGGGCGGCCCCTCACCTGTGAGCGACCCCAGCAGGAGGCACAGGGCCAGCCGCAGAACCATGCGGGCCTGCATCTTCCCCAGGTGCAGTGTGTTTGGGTCCACCTGCAGTGGGGACCCAGAGGGCTGAGAACACCCGACCCCAGCCAGCCTTCTGCCTGCCCCAGCAGGTGACTCTTGGAAGGTCAGTGCGCCAGCAGCTTCCCTCTGTATCTGAGGGACACCCACGCCCCACCAACCATACTTACTGCCAGTGCCTTAAGAGACTTCGCTCTCTATGTGCCCGTGACCTCACGACAGTCGCTCAGCCTGGCTGTCCAGCTTGCAGGCGCTGCTGCCAGCTCTGAGGCTGCCCTTTATAGGAACACCAAGGACCAGGAAGGAAGCATTGCCCGCCTGAGCCATCAGACTGAATATTTCATCCCCAGCCCAATCCCTGTGGGCTTCTGTCACCCTGCTCGCCAGCAGACTCACAGAATCCAAAGAGCTAGTCAAGAAAAACACATCTCCGCACAGGCCAGGGCTGAAACCCTCAGGACTGAATTCAGTGTCTGTGCTTGAAACAAACCCAGCTATCCTCCTCCAGGAGAGAATTTCTGGGTCTGATATTGGGGCCAGAGAGGGACCCAGTAACCCAGAGCTGCCTCAGGTGACAAGCACACAGGGATCCCCAGGGAAGCCACTGCAGCCCCTGGTCGGGCTGAGCCCACAGGATACCTGCTGAGCCAAGTCGCAGGCAGGGAGTGTGGGTCAGCTAGAGTCTGTCTCGAGACCAAAGGCCCCCAGCTCACACAGGCTCCTGAAGTCTGTCACAGTCCAGGACAGGGTCCCAGCCCCTGGAGCCCCTCCAGGTCAGCCTCTGCACCTGCATGACCGTACCGCCTGTCTATCCGGGTAAGTGTGGCCTGGTGACCCTGCCCTTGAGGTCCTGACACCCCACTGAATGTGCCAACTCCACAGTGACTGTTGTCACTCCTGCTTTCCAGGGCTCTTCAAGGAAGCCAGGAAACTCCTCACCCATGTGCCCTGAGATCAGGGTCCCCTGCTTTATCCTAATCTCCCCAGTGTGTAAGGACTCATTCTTTCCCAAACAGTGCTCTAAATTTAACCAAAAGCCCAAGAAAGTGCGCATTCAAGTTGCAGTATAAGGTAGCCACCTACCACACTGGACTCAGATCTTCATTTCCAGAAATCTGGTCCCTGTGGCTTCTTTGAGAGCAGCTGTTTTGGGGTCCCCAGGACCACCCCAGCCCATGATTTACTAGGAGAGCGCAGTCAGAGCCCATGGCCACTGTTTATCACAGTGGTGGCCACAGAGGAGATCTGCAGAGGGCAGGGACTGGCAGAGCCTGGAGGGACTGGCAGGAGCTCCCAGCATGGGCCACACATGGCCCCAGGCCACAGCTGACGGCCACAGGTCTAAGGTGATGGATATGCACCTGTGATGTTAGGAAGTCTCATGCCATGACACGTTCTGTATCTTCATAACTATTTTCCTCATAAAAGACTACCTAGAGAAGGTCTCGGAGCAATAACAGCAATGGTATTGAGTGTTGGGTATATTTGCCTTCTTTTCCTCTGTGTGTGTGTTTTCCATAATTTATTACTTTTATGCAAAGAAAAGAAACCCTAAGAATAGCCCAGCCCCACCAGCAGCTCCTGTTAGCGCTCACTGCTTGCCCAGCTGAGTGGACCACAAGGACCCTCATGGCTACTATGCACTTTCTCTCCACCTGCATCCCTCAGGCCACGCGCTGGCCTGGACTGGGGCTCCCTAGGCCCCGCCTGCAGGATGCACCTTTGCCCCATCGTCCGTCCCTCTGTCACCTCCTCCCCTGCAGCCCACCCGGAAGGCCCCAGAGGTTAAGCATCCGTGTAGCTGAGGGCTCCCACCATTCTCCAGCCTTAAGAACCACCAGGGACCCCGTTAAAATGCAGGCTCCTGTTCATGGGCGGGGGCCAGGCCTGGGCAGCCAAGCTAGGCAGGATTTCAGCCTCATCTGGGCAGGAAGTGCCTGGAGCCCCTGGTACAATGCAGATCTCTACAAGCCCCCAGAGTTCTGCCTCAAAAGCTGCAGTGGGCTCTGGAATCTGCATTCCCAACACATTTCCTGGCATGCTGAGCCGGGCAGGCCAGTTTGTGGCCTTTACCATAGTGCACATTTGAACCACCTGGGCACCTCTAAATAAGGTGGTTGTTCAGCCTCCCGTGTGGGATTCTAACATAATGGGCCAGAGAAGACCCAGGCACTGGTGGGTTTGACACCCGTCCGTGACTGCTCTGAAGCCTGGCTGGTCACCACTGCTTGGGGTCAGTCCCTGCTCTCCAGCCCTTGGGACCCTGTGGATGCATCACTGGCCTGGGGAGGGCCACCTGTCTGGGATGGGGAGACACTGCAGTGCACAAGGCCAGTCCCCGTGGACAGAGGCAGTCCTGTGGCCTCTCCTGACGGAGAGAAAAGGTGGCTGCAGGCAGACTCAGCATTGGGCGATTAGTTGTTCTCTGGCGCCCCCTGCTGGCCACCTCGGGACACAGGCATGGCCTGCCACTGTGTCATTGAGTGGGGCAGCCGGCCAGGCCTGTGCCCCTGTCCTGCCCCTCTCCTTCTGAGCTCCAGGACTCCTGCTCCTGCTCTCTGAGCTCTCCCAACACAAGCACAGACGTTTCCTCGTGGTTTAAAGTCCCAAGGCCACAGGTCCTCAGAGACACCACTCCCAAGCACAGCAGCTTCCATCCCTCCTCCCCATGGTCACCTGCCTTGATGTGCTGTGGACAAGTCCATGCTGCTCCCACGGTGCAGCCTCCATAGAGCCTCAGCTGAAGCTGGGAGAGCTCCCCTCCTGCCCTTGGACCATGCCCTGCATCCGCGCTGGGGCCTCAATTGCTGCCTCCACCTCCTGCGCTGCTGGGCACAAGCTTCTGCAGTCTTCACCACCGCCTCGGTCTCCCAGCTCCACACTCTGTCCAGTGTCCTCCATCCCGCAGGCGACAATGCCATCCTGCCCTGCTGTGTTCCTGGGCTCCTGGCTCGGTGGGCAAGGCCCAGGAGTGTGCGGTCTGGACACACAGTGGGCAGAGCATCTGTCCGCCTTCACCCAGTGAGCTAGGGCTAAAGCCCAGAGTCCCTTTCAGCCTTACCCTGCTGTCCCTGCTGGGTCACAGGACACACAGTGCCAACCAACAGCCTCCACTCTGCCCAGCGTGAACCTCTGTCCCCATTTCCCCCTGAAAGAAGTGACGTAGGTCCCTTGGGAAGCACTGCCCTACTCCCTCCAGGGAAGGGACGTCTCCTAATGTTATCTGTTCTCAAGCCCTCAGGTTTCCACCATATTTTCTATTTTAATCAAATAACTTAGTCAAATATCATGACATCTGACGAAGATGAAAAGACTTTTGGTTGTAAAGACCCACTGAAAATGGTCAAATCAGATGTGATGTGACAACTTTAAGGGACAAGAGCTGCAGTGGAAATCTGGAAGACCTGGTGGGGTGCCCTCTGGGTTCCCCCTGCTCTAGGTTCTGAGGAACCAGAAAAGGGCTTCAGGTCCACGCATTACTGAGAGTGGGCTCCAGAGGGCGCCATGCTCAAGGCCGGCACTGCTGGGCCCCAGTCCTGTTCAGGGCTAAAAATAGATGGTCAAAGAAAAGCCCCTGCCCCAGGTCACAAGCCGGGCCACTTAAAGTCTGAAAGCTAACATGTTTAAGCATATGGCTCTTCTTTTTCTTTTTCTTTTTTTTTCAGATATCAACACAATTTTACTTATAAAGTTGTTCAATCACGAGAAAATTCTGGTTCCTTTTCTATGAGCTATCAAAAGTTGGGGACAGAATGCTCTTTCATCTCACAGAGATCAGGTTTTGGATGACAGCTTTTCAACATAAAGACAAAATCAAGTTGAAATACGTGAAACACTTTTCTAGTCCATATGTACTTGGATAATCTTGTAATAAGTTTCTTCAGCAACTGGCAGTGTTAAAAGAAAATCTGTCTTGGGGTAGTGTTCTAAGAAGTCATTAGCAGCAGTGGTAGCAGCATTAGTAGTACTTCCGGAATCTAGAAAATCCCAAAGCTATTGCGTATGGCTCTTCTTTTTAAACAATCTGGTTCCTCTCTTGAAATGGTTGTGAGACTTTCCGAGCAGGTCCCAGTCCGGTCCAGGAGAGTATGCTCCTAAAACAAGAGGGAACCTGGCCTGGGTGGGCTGTGGAGGTTCACGGGGAGGCCTGGAAGATGCAGGACACCCCATTAGATTCAAACTTCAAATAATTAATACTTTTCTAGTCGAGTTTGTCTCACATCAGCAGGGATAAACATACCAAAATTTAATTCCTTGTTTCATGGAAATCCCAATTTCACCTGTATCTTCATTTGCTAAATCTGGCAGTGCTGTGCTGTACAGAGCTCTGTGGCCCTGCCTGACTGTTGGCAGTGACAAGGGGCCACAGCTCCCACTGCAACCACCAATCTGGCCCTGGCCCTGGCACAGGGCAGGCAGCTCCAGGCCCGGGAGAGCTTCTGAGGTGCTTGGCCCTGGAGCCCTGGGGTCACATGCTGACACAGGACCAGCAGGCCAGACAGCCTGGTCAGCCGAGCTCATGCCCTGGTCACCAGGGCCAGAGGGAGCCTGGTGGACCCAGGATGCCTGACAGACCCTGGGCCAGCGCTGGATAGGGCACCTGGGACCTGGGACTCAGCAGGACACATCAGCACTGAGTGAGCTGTGAGAGGCGTCCCACCCTATGGCACTCCCCAGCTGATGCTGCATCCCTGGGTCCTTGAGACCCAGCTGTCTTTCTAGAAGTACTCCAGGGCCCCGAGTCCAGCCTTGGACTCCAGCCAGGGCTTGCCTGAAGCGCAGAGAAGCTACAGCTGTGGGGTGGCACCAGGGCCCGGGGGAAGGGGGTGGCCAGGACCCATCCATCCACAGACCCAGGCTCCTGAAGCACATGCTGCAGAACCTATTTGACAGCGACCCAGCCATCCTGTCTGCTTCTCTGCCCAAGTACTCTGCCCACCATGTTCCCAGGAAAACACTAGGGAGGGGCGAAATGCGGAAGGGAGTCCTGGGTCCCCACCGCAGGGGCCCTGAGGCTGGGCTGTGTGGATGCAGAGGCCCCTGGGGGCCAGTCCTGCTCTCTGAAGGTCACTCTCCTGCCCCCGGTGTGACTGGCAGACAGGGCCTGACCAAGCACCACAGCGCCACCCACTGGACTCCTGCAGTGTAGCTTGGTCCCGTCCCAGGTCACAGCAGGGACCAGGCCCTTCCTAGGGCACAGTGCTCCCTGGGGCGAGGACCTGTGTTTTCACAGAGAAAGGCACATCTGTCACAGACCTGTGCACAGGCCTGGGCTTCAGAGAGGCCACAGTGTCCTCAGGCAGCAGCCTACCCTGACCGAGGAGACTCCCTGGGGGAAGAGGGGTCGGCACAGGCCCCCCAAGCTCTTTCCAGTCTCTGACACTGGGGCTTCTGGGAGCAGGCAGTCCTGAGTGGGGACCAAGCACATTTGACAACATCCGGGGGGGACAGCCAAGTTGGGGGCCACTGGGGAAGTTCTTTGCAGGCCTCATCATGCAGGGGGCCCCGATGTCTGCAGGAGCAGAGGGACCCGGACAGATGGGGCAGTGGAGGGCCCTGGGCATGGCGGGGTCCCATCCTGGGGGCTGGGAGATAGGACTCAGGTTAAGGGCAACTCTGTCCACATCATGGGGCGCTGGTGCAGGGTCTTCCTGGCCCATGGCACCTGGGGATGCCTGCATCAGCCTCCCGAGGCCCCAGGCGGGCCCAGGCTTCCAAACCATCGTGTTAGGCTCTAACCGTGAGAGGAAACCCAGGCTGGGCCAGCTCCCAGCCTGAAATAGATCCATTGTTTAGCCCTATTCACTGCCACATAAAAGCCGAATTTATGGGAACTGGGGCTCGGCATGTTTCTCAGCCTGGCTGGGGCCCTGGGCAGCATGGCTGTCCTGCTGCCCTGGGCCTTTGAGAGTTTCAGCTGGGAGCCGGCACCAGCCTCTGCAGCTTCTCCTGCAGACCGCCTGCCGGCCGTCCTGCTCCCTGACTTCCTGACTCTCCTCCCCGGCGCCCGGTGGAAAAGGGGAGATGAAGAAGAAAGAGCGGCTTGGCCCTCTCGCTCCGGCCCAGTTGTCCTACATTCTGGACTCATTGATCCATCCAGGAAGCAGGCACTGTAGGCCCAAGTGTGGGGAGGTGGGAGCGCACACTCGCCCGGCTGGGCCAAGAATCTAAGGGCCAGATGTGCTTTTGAAGCCTGTGCTAAATCCGGCTCCTTGGACGCCGGGAGGCTGCTCTCCAGCCTTGGCCTGGAAAGCAGAACCGTTTCCTGTTGGGCCCAGGTTGGTGTCAGCGCTGGCCCAGTGAGCACCAAGAGGCAAGCGCCCCCGCAGCTGGGGCGACAGCGTCCCAGATCAAAAGGGACTTGAGGCCCTGCCCCTCCACCCTCTGCTGTCCTCGAGTGATGTTCAGTGGCAGCAAGGACCTGTCCCCACCTGCCCCAGGCTGTGGAGGACACAGCTCTGATACACACGGGGCCTCCTCTAGGGTGGACACAGGGTAGGTCCTCACCCTGAGCAGCGGTGCTGCGAGCAAGTGCTTCTTAAACTCTTGATCTTGGTTCTACAGGGTCGATTCCCCAACTGGGGCTGTGGGGAGCGGCAGGGCCTGAGCTCAGGAAGCACAGTGCTGGGAAAGCACTAGGTGAGTCCACTCCCAAACCTTCCAGAACAAAGCAGAATAAAACAGAACACAAAACCGAGCTCCAGTAACTGAAGGGGAGCCAGTGCAGTCTATTGTCTGCGGGCCCGCCCCGCCTCCACAATGTCCAATCTGGGCTGGCAGTGGGCACTGGGGCATGGCTGGGGACCCCTGGTGTGGACTCACCAGGCACACATGTGGGGTTTTCAGTCACCAGGCCTGAGCTGCCCACAAGGCTGTCTGGGTGGGGAGTGAGCTTCCAGGAGCAGGGCTGGGGCTCACGACGCCGCTCACGGGGGACAAGGTGCCTGAGCTCACGGTATCAGAGGTGCATGGGCACCAGGGCCAGGGCCGCTCTGGAACGTGGTTGGGGATGGAGGTGCAGTGCTTGGGGTCAGGTCTGCGGAGGTGAGCTGTCCACTAGAAACACCATGCTCCTTGTTTTCCTCTTTTAAACGAAGTCTGTAGGCAGAAGCTTGGCACGGACTTGTCAGGACTCCCTGAAGGGAGGTCTGCATCATGGGCACTGCCCCGCCCAGTCCTGGAGAGAAACTGAGGCCACCCTGTCCTGTCGGAGCAGGAGAGGAGGGGCCTCCAGGAAGCCTGAATGGAAGGCAGCTAGACGAAACCTGGCTCCTCACACCCTGGCCTCCCTTTCCCCAGCCCTGAGACCCCTCCCCAGGGGCGGGATAGGAGACCCCCGGGAGACTTGAAGTCCAGGTGGGAAGTGGGCTGCGTCTGTGCCCCGTGCACACTGACATGAGGTCCCCAAGGCATGCGGCTGGGTTCTGGGCAGGACGTGCAGCTCCAGGTCCCTGTTGCGGGAAGGCCCAGCAGGGGCAGGAGACACCCACGCCTGGGCCTCTTCTAAGCCTTTGCCACCCTCGGCTTTTCTCAGTCCCTCTGGGTTCCCGCCAGGCTCTCCACCCGCCTGTGCAGGCCTCGCTTCCCTCCCAACCACCCCTGTGGGAGGGCGGCTCCCGACAGCATCTTCCTGTCCCCTGCCAGTGTGGAGCGGCCCTGAGGGAGCTTGGCCATCAGCAAGTCGGCTCTTAGGGAGTGGATTTTGGGCCAGTTTGCCAAGACTTGATGGGTGGTGAGGTGACTAATGGCCTGGTCTCCTCCTGGGGCAGCCTGGTGGAGGAGGCCAGGGCGGAGCACACCCTGGCTGTGGTCAGAGGCCCTCTGCCTGGCTGGCACTGCCGGTCCTGTGCCCAGGCTCACCCTACACACTGCATTTCCTGTGCTCAGTCTGCTGTGAATCACCATCCAGTCCAGGCTGAAGGTGGGGAGGGGTGGGCCTGGGGTGGAGCCAGAAAGGTCCACTGAGGCAGAGCAGCACTGAGGCTGAGACCACAGAGGAGGCCTCTGGAGTTTCAGGCGTCAGGTCGGAGCCTCCCAGACCTGGCGTGGGGGCACCTGAAGGGGTGGGGCCGCCTTCCTGGGATCCTGAGCAGCCAGGCTCAGGCAGCGAGGGGCTGAGCAGGACCCTGGTGGGAGATGGGTGCTGGGGTTCCAGACTTCCTCTGCCACCTCGTGGAGCAACTGCCTGACCCTGGGGTCAGCACCCGGGGGTGAATTGTGTCTCCCCAAAGACAGGCTGAGTTCCTCACCCCAGCAGCCAGGCCTGAGTGAGGCCATGCTAGAGCAGACCAGGCCCTAGGTGCCACATGACCACTGCCCTCCCAGAGGCCAAGGGACACAAGGATAAAGGCTGTGTCCAGGCCGAGGGATATTCAGACAGGACAGCTCATGTAGCAAGGACTCCAAGGTGTCCTCTGGCTAAGAGGGGCCTAAGCAAAACTCATGAAGCCAAGGTCCAACAGCAGTGAAGTGCTGACGGCACAGATGAGGTGTCTTCATGTGATGCGTGGTATTCGGAGAGCCCAGGAGTGCGGGGCCTGCCTGGCCTTCCTGCTGGCTGCAGGGCCACTGGGGTTCCCTTATGCTGGGGAGGACAGAGCAGAGGGCCAGCCCTTCAGTAGGTGGCAGCCTGCTGCACACAGAGCTAGAGCCAGGCAGGCAGCGTGAGAGCCACTGCAGAGGAGGCTTTGCTAACACCACCACCCAATGTCCCAGAAAGAGCCCTGGATGGACCTGACGCCAGAGTGTGGCTTCCAGTCTGCGGCCCAACTGCATGGCCAGAGGCAGACCTGGCTTGCATGGGCCTGGTGGCCCAGCTGCCCCTCCTCATCTGCACTCAGACACAATCCGGGGGCCCCCGTGCTGGGCCCACTCAGCCATGGAGCAGAACCTATCAATGGCTCCTGTCTCCGGGCAGCCATGGGCATCACAGATGCTGCCAGGTGAAACTGCTCTCATGGCCAGGGGCCAAGATGGAGGAAAGCCATCCACCCAAAGTGCAGAAGCACGGGGACCCTCCCAACTGGTCCTGCACGGCTGGCTGTGGTTCTGGTCCCAAGCAGGGATCAGGGGTACATCAGCCAGTGCTTAAAAAGCAAATGGCCCTGCTCATGCAGCACGATCCCTGCTTTCTTGGGTCATGACTGTGACTCAGCACCACCGGCAAGGGTGCCAGCGTGGCCACCACACACAGACAGGAGCAGCAGTCCACTGCCTGGGGACGCCCTGGGCTCCAGCTGTCCCCACAGACCCACAGTGGCTACTGCAGCAGAACCGGGCACAGGCAGTCAGCAGTGAGTGGGGCTTCACACAGGCCTGCCCCAACTTCCATCTGTCCACTAGGTCCCCCCGTAAGGTAAGTTCTGGATCCCCGGGCTGCCACCCCCAAGTGCCTATGTGTGCAGGCTGTTGGGCTGTGGCTTAATTCTCCCAGTATCCTTGCACTGCCATCAGCCATGGGGCACTGCTTCCCTTCACAGGAGGGACCCACAGACGCCGGGGCGTCCAGTGCGGGTGAGGACAGTTGTGAGCTGTGGGCGTCTGCGGGCAAGGTGGAGGGAGGGGCCTGGCCAGCCCTCCACGGTTCCCCTCTGGTCTGGGTGCAGAGCCCTGTGCAGGACAGAGGAGGCCTGCTCCCCTCTGCTCAAGCCATGGGGACTCACAGGGTCAGGAGCAGCAGACGCCAGGGCAGCCCTTGGGGCCACAGGGCCAGGGAGAGCAGCCAGGAGGGCAGTGGCCTGACCCACAGGCCTGGCCCTTCCACCAAGGTCTGGCCTCTCCCTGAGGCAGCTCCAGCATGGGCTCTCGGGTGTGGGCCAGGCCGCTGCCTCCGGCAGCGTCTGCAGGGGACACAGGAGTCCCTGGCAGGGCTGGAGTGCAGGTAAGCGGGCTGGCACGGCAGGGTGGTGCTGGCTGTTCCTTGGCTCTGCCAAAAGCACAGCCCCAGCCAAGGTCCAGCCCTGCTTCTTGGCTGTGGTCCTGGGCAGGGTCCCGGAGCCCAGGGAGGGCCTGGATGCCCTGCAGCCGGGGGAGATGGGAGGAGCATGCGGAGCCTTTGGCTGCACCTTCGAAACACTGATCACCACAGTGAAGAAGGCCCGGGGACCCGACTGAACCTGTGTGGCAGGAAAGAGACCCCGTGAAGGACCTCAGGCACACAGGACTCTCGTTGTACCTCAGCAGGGCTCCTGGGGTTCCACAGTGGCAGGGCGGCTGCTCCCCACCCCCCATCTTAGCTCAGGCTGCTGGACGGAAAATACCATAAGCTGTGGTAAAGAGTGGAAATTGCTTTTCACAGTGGAGGGGCTGGAAAGTCCCAGCTTACGAGCCGGCCTGGAGCGGCTGAGGCCCTCCTCCTGGTTCACGGGTAGGAGGTGCCTTCGAGTGGCATCCACACGTGGTGGAAGGCGAGGCTGCTCTCGAGCCCTTTCCCAAGGCCCAGGTAGCATCTCCTGACCTCATGACCCCAAGGATGATGATTCCAGCATAGGAATTTGGGGGACCCCAGTCTCCACCTCTGCCCTCCTCCCTGAGACCCACTGCCCTGACCTGAGCTCTGCCCCGCCTCTTGGGACATATCTGGGACACATCAGCCCCGTGGTGGTGACTCTGAGTGATCTCACTGTGTCAATCCGTGCTGGGGAGAGCCTGCCTGTGAGTCCCTGGCTGTGGCCTCAGGATGAGGTGACCTGGCCCATGTACCTGGACCCACTGCTTAGCCTGAGGTCAGCTGTGCCACCAGGGGCCCGGCACACCCGGCCCTCTGTCCTGCCTCTCACCATGGACAGCATTGTGCCCTTTGATGTGAGCTCCATGACCCCCCGGGGCCCCACACCCGTACCATAGTTTTCCATCTCTGCCCCAGAGTGAGGCCAGTCCCTGCCAGCTGCTGCCACCAACACAGCTGTGACAGAGGTCAGGGACACAAGGAGTAGGCGGGACCCCGCGGGCGGGAATAGGCTCCTCCCAGTCCACAGTGCACACACCCCAGCCCGGCAGGTCTGTGGTCCTGGTGTGTGTACTAATAATCGCCCTTCAGACACGCGCGTGTGGCGGGTGAGTTACATGGTGTCCTGGGTGTGTGGGACCCGCCTCCCACCAGTCACATTCTGGTTCTCCAGGGAGCCGCTCGGCCCCAGCAGCAGTCGACGGCCTCACTCCTGGGACAGCTCGGCCCGGGACCGGAGTCTCTTCCTTCTGCTCTGGATGAAGTGCGGAGATCACAGAGATTTTCGGAGAAAGCCCAGTGTTTGCTTTCCTTCAGGCTCAAGAGGAAAGTGGTTAAAAATGTGATCACAAGGTTCTTTCTAAAGTTGAGATATATTTCATCACTTTAGTATGTCAACAGTATCAAGTGGGTTGAGAATCTGATTTTCAGGGCCGATGTAGAAGTTTGTTTATATGACTAAATTAATGTTGAAAAGTGGCTCGGTTGTTAACAAACACACTTCATTAACTTAGATGGGGTTAAAAGATTAAAGACTCAAATTACTTTACAGTTCCTGGATTGGTTCTGGTAGTACTTCCCCGAATTATGCCACATTAAGTCAAACATTGATGCCTCATTTTGATTGTTAAAAGGAAATTATGCTATTAATTGGATTGTGCATGAAACACAAATGCCTTTTTATTTAACAGTGGGTGACTGCAGGGGCCTTATCCTGGCAGGTAACATCGGGCCATGAACCCGAGGGGGTGTTAGTGGAGAGCCAGGTGGGAGCTCCAGGTAGGGTCTGATGTCCACTCCCAGCAAAACCTTCTGATCCCCCACCACGGAGCTACCTCTCTGAGCCAAACCTTCAGCAGAGCTTTCGGCATCCCACCACTGCCTGTGCCACACCCTCCAGGGGAGATCCAGGGCAGGGTCTCCTTCCTACTCACACAGGCTGGGGCAGAATTCACTTCCCGTGGCAGCAGGAGGTTCTCTGGCTTTAGGAGGCCAAGGCTCGAGTCTTCTGCCATGACATGGTGTGATCCCAGCACACACTGCGTCACCTAGGAGGACGCCGAGCATCCACCACTCTCCAGGCCAGGGGAGATTGCTCAAGGGCATGTTGCGTCTGAGTCCCTCTGGCTCACACCCAGTCAGAGAGATGGCTTGAGTCCAAGAAAGGGTTGTTTTCAGCCAGTGAGATCGGCAGGAGCTAACAGCAGGGCATAAGCCCGGGAGGGCAGCAGTGTGTAACGCTGAAAGCCTGGGTGCCGACCAGCTGCAGAATTTAACATCATCTCATAAGCACTGGGACCACTTGTAGTTTGATTTTGGGGATTTTCTAACTTGTAGGAAGGTAGACAATGGGTTTAGGCCAGTAACTTCCTCCATTTATAGTATCTCAAAAGGGTGATCCCATCCCCTGCACCCATCTTCATGGAATGTTCCCATCCACTCTGTGCACACCCACCGCTGTCCTGGCCATAGCTGTAGGGCCAATAAAGTGGGTCAGTGCCACGGCTTCAGATGCCTCCTCCAAGGAGTCCAGACCTCAAGGGAAACGAGATAATCAGACCCACACAGCCCATGAGCTCGCCCTCCCGAAACAGAGTTTTACTGTTGCCCACATGAGGCTCTGAGGTGGAATCTGAAGCATCCTCCCCATGACAGTGTTCAGGCCAATGGGCTTCCAGGAATTCCCATCACACCTCAATCTGCAGCCAGGAATGTTCCACTTCCCTGGGCAGCCTCATTCACAAGGACAAATTCCATCAACCAAAACAATCCTCCTGCAGAAAAATGCCCTTGAGTGAGGTCACTGCGTTTTCACTTTCTCCTCCTGGTTCCCACTAGAAGTGGATCAGGATTTCTCCCTGATCCTGAGCTTATCTTTGACACACATGTGACTGCCCATCCTGGCTGGAATCATGCAAATGTATGCAAATGCTTGCCAAGCGGAAATAATGCACACTGGATGGAAGGGTTAGGAAAGCTGATTTCAGTACTTATTTTTCAAGTATTCTTATAATAAAGTAGTTTGAGGAACAACAAAAGAGTCTTGCAGTTCTTAGTTTATTCATACAAGTTGCCTGTTTGGAATATTTAGAAGATCCAGAATAACAGCAAATGTTTCCTTCCTCCATTTTAGAGGGAAATCCCCATAAAGAAAATGTGTATGATTTACTTTGTATTACTGAACTTCTGCTTTCTGTATTTGTTCTGTTCCTTTATTTAGCATAGCTTAGGCATCTTTCTATGTCCAGCAACAGTTTTTTATGGTTATATATTGGCATTAACTTGAAATTGAAATAAGAATTAGGAAAATAGGGGCTGGGGATGTGGCTCGGGGTAGAGCACTTGCCTAACATATGCAAAGCCCTGGGTTCAATCCCCAGCACTAATCACACACACGAAAATGGGGAAGTAAAATTTTAGCCTGATTGTGGGAATTTTTTCCTTCAACTTTTGTTCCTCTTGTGGATGTTCAAGGCTCAAAAACACACCAAGAGTAAGCCAGAATTCTCAGATTTATTAAACTTTTCTACCTGAAACTTTCTTTAAAAATCAGTGGAAACTAAGATGATGACAAATTGAATCCTCCCCATATTCTCCAACCTCCTCTATTTCTGGCCTAATACCTTCAGGACAATGGTAGCAGGGAAGGGAAGTAGGATGGGCTCTGCTTCCGGGTCGTGCACTGCTGAGACACTGCTAGACCTTAGAACTGCAGGGGGAGCCATAGCGGAGCTGCTGGCAGAATACCCCACTCTTCCTGAGGCCCCTTTGAGTGAAGGCCAAAGGAATCCATGCCAGGGAGGCCTGGAGATTCTGTTAAGACAGAGAGCCTTCCCTGAGCCCCATTTGTGCTAGAGGACAGTCACTGCAAATAACCCATCCTCGTGTGGCAGCTATATAATGTCACACCATGTAAGGGTGAACCACTAGGGACCCGGCCCAGGAGAAACTAGTTAGGAGTGCTGCTCATTCATTCACTTCCTGCGTGTTGAGTGACTAAAGGTGAAAAGCCCTGGAAGGGGGATGGGGCAGGAAACAGAGAACTCGGGGGCCTGCCCTTGTGAAGCGTTAAGTATGTGGGGGTCCAAGGGGAGAGAGCTTTGCAAAGAAGTGAACATAGCATCTAAGAGGAGGAGTAAGTGTGCACATATGCGCGCGTGCGTGTGTGTGTGTGTGTGTGTGTGTGTAGGGAGGCAGAGAGCTGATTTTTCAGTGGGGTGGTCTCCCGCCATGCACCTTTGCTAGGCTTAATTCTTTCTCTAGTGACACTCGTGACCTCCATTGCTTGTCTGCACAGCTAAGTTCGTCTCCAAAGAGAGCAGTTGAATTTCTTCCCACCGTAGACCGCCTTAATTCCTCCTCCCTGTCTAAGTACACTGAGGAACCTGCAGTGCACTGCTGTGTAGAAACAGAAGGGACGGCACCCTTGCCTTGCTGCTAGTCATAGGAGAAAACAATCAGTTTTTCACTGTGAGGTATGATGTTCTCCGTGGGGTTTTTAGATTCCTTTTATCAGGTTGGGTTTTATTACTAACTTGCTCCAAGCTTTTGATGAGCATGGATACCAGCTTTGTCAAGTGCACTTTCGGCATTTATTGGGATTATCATATGGTTTCTTTTTGAATTTAATATTAATTTTCAAATGTTAAAAAACCTATAGTTCCTGGTATAAACCGCACTTGGTTACAGTGAATTATCCTTTTTATACATTATTTGATCAAATTGGCAAAATTTGAAATTGTGGCATCTATGTTCATGAAAGGCAGTGATTTGTCACTTTCTTATATCTGGTTTTAGTGGCAGGGAAACATGGGCTTCGTAGAATGAATTGAGAGTGTTCCCTTCCTTTTATCATTCCGGAAGTTTATGTAGAAATAGGACTGGTTATAGTTGTATATATGGTTGTGGAAAGGTATTGTTTGTTTAAATTCATCAGTGAAGACATCTAGACTTGGATTTTCTTGGTGGGCAAGCTTTTAGCTAAAATCCAATTTTCTTCTTAGACACCTGGTCCTTCAGGTCTATACTTTTGCTCTGAGTGAGCTTGAGCAGTTTCAAGATAGCTGCTCCTGTAATCTAAGGAGTCACACTTCTCAGCATAAAGCTGCTCATAATATTCCTTTATTGTCCTTTGGATGTCTATGGGATCTGTCATAATGTTACCTCTTCATTCCTGGTAGTTTGTGTCTTCTCCCTTTTTTCCTGATGGGCTGGCCAGAGATTTGTCTCTTTTATTGACCTAGTTTAAGAAACAGCTTTTGGCTTTATGAATTTTCTCTAAAGTTTTTGTTTTCTATTTCATTGATTTCTGCTGAAATCTGGATCCTTTCCTTTCTTCTATTTACATTGGGTTAATTCAATTTCCTTTTTCTAGTTTTTAATGTGGAAGATGGGGTCATCGATCTGAAACCTTTCTTCTTTTCTAATACAGACTTTACTGGTAAAAAGTCCCTCTTTAGCAGCATCCTACAATGTTTAACATGCAGTGTTTTCATCTACCTAGTTCAAAATTTATTTCCCTTTTACTTTTCTTGATTCCTGAGTTATTTAAATGTGTTATTTAATTTCCAAATATTTGTTTATTTGCAGATATCCTTCTCTTACTGAGCGCTACCTTAATTCTGGTTTTGTTAGGAAATACGCATTATATTCCTTGAATCCTTTTACATTTGAGCCTTGTTTTGTGCCGCTGACTGTGTATCTTGGTTCAAACACACACATGAAAAGAGTGTTATTCTGCTGTTGTTGGGTGGATGTCATAAGCTAAACTGAGTTTCCTGATGGAAATATTGAAGCCTTCTAAGTCCTTGCTGGTTTCCCATATATTGTTTTTTTACTACTGAAAGAGGTGAGTATTGAAATGCCTGTAAGACACTTCCTCTCTTACCAGTATTACGCGTAATGCTGCAGTGGCCGTCCCCGTGCGTGTGCTGTGACTTGGCATCTGTGTGCTCTCTGGGGTGTGTACATCTCTAAAGTCCTTCTGTTTTGTTACAGTGCTCATCTTCCAGAAAGCTTGCACACTTCAAGCTCTCGCAGCACGAGGAGCTCATTTTCCCAGCCTCTCGTGCCTCTGAAGTAGCACTGTGAAGGCCTGTTTTCTCAGATACCAAGCTTTTCCCTAAAATAATTCTATTCTGTATTCCCCTTTCTCCTTCGCCTTCCTGCAGTGTCCCCTGGATGTGAAGTCTCTGTAAAGTGACTTCTTTTGTTTGCAGCTGCCAAGACGCTGGGCCTAGTGGCCCCTTCAGAGAAGCGACATCTGTGACAAAGGTCCCACTGGGCGTCACGGTGGCCCACGATGGGACTCTGCCCAGCCCGGCTCCCTGTTCCTCACCCTGGCTCTGCCCTTCCTCTGGTCTCACTTCCCCTTATGCTGGCCACCATATGACAACAGCAAATGAGTCAGACATGCTTCAGGTTTCCAGCTCCCCTCTCCTCTCCAGAGAGCAGTTTCTTCATCTTTCAAAGCATCCTACACTCAAGGTGCTTCCCTTGGTGAACGCCAATGTCTGGGAATAGTACAGGGAGCCCAAGAGCTCCTGGATGAGATGTCAACCATGAGACAAGATGGCCCTGTGTCCAAGGGACCTGCAGCCTAAGGGAAGATGGGAGGAGCCCCTAGCCCTTTCCTGGGCAGGTCACGTACTGCCCACTGACTGAATTTAAAAATCTCTTGGATCATTTTTCCTCAGCTGTCTTGCTACCACATAGAGTTGTGAAACCATGACTTTCTAGAATCTCCTATGCAGTCATCCATAGATCAATCTGTCTCCTTAGCTTGCCACCAGACAGCTGATGAGAAAAGGCAGGGTAGTTTATGTATTTGGATTAATCTTCCTAATCCCTGCTGATGGCTGTAAGAGGCCTAGAGAGGATCTTGAGCCATTGGCTGGTTCCTTGAAAGTGTTTCCAGCTACTGAAGTACAGCTTCAGCGAGTGACCAGGAAGATGTCCATTGCATCTGGAGAAGCCTCTGGAGCAAGGAGCAACCACAGACAAGGGCAGGGTGTGTGGGAGGAAGTGGACTTGGAGCCTGGACGCCACATCCATAGGGCTCCAGAATAATGTTAATCAACCCTAGGGATGGACAGTCATTCCAGGGGCAGCTGGCATTTCAGACCAGCCAGTGCCTTGAAGCTTTTCATCTCTTGGTTCTCCATCAGCGCTTTTCGTGGGAGAATACTGTGAGGAGAAGAAATGTCTGTGCAGCCTTTCTCTTCTCTTCCGTCCCTGCTCCTCTGGAATAGCTTCAAAGCCACCACCTTCCCAGGGGAGCCTGGCCAAGCAGTGAGGAAAGTGTGGAATGTTTTCCTCAGAACGCAAAGACAACCCAGCGAGATGTGAGGAGGCTGGGCACTGGCAGGACAGCCCTGGGGGTCTCCTTTCTTAGGTGGCTGCAGGGAAGGGGTATGGGATGGGGCTCTAGGGGAAGAAGATTGAGAACACTGGCTTGGCCCAGCTGCTAAGGTCTTGGAAAGCTTTGGTCCTGTTTCGGCTGAGTCGGGTTTGGACCAGGCCACCAAAGGATGCCCATGACGTGTGCTCAGAGCTGAGGAACCTTTCCCAGCTGTGGCCCTCTGGGTTCCACGGTGCTGAAGTAGCTCCAGGCCCACAGGACAAGGCTCCAAGGTGGGAGTGGGACTGTGCAGTGCAGGTGTGTTTTGGGGGCTCCGAGGCAGAAGTGCACTGGAAACAAGAGCACTTTGTGCCCGCCTGGCTTTTCATAGCGCCACCTGCAGCCCAGGAGGAGCCCTGCGGGATGGAGTGAGCGGGAACTGTCCCCAGAAGGTACAGACCCCACCCCACGCACTCCAACTCCAGCCCCGAGGAATGTTTTCTGCCAGGCTTGGGCTGGGATTACTGACACCAGAGTCAGCAAAGCAGCTCCTACCAGCAAGATCCACATAAAAGCAGAATCCATAAAATATTGACTGAAAAAAAATAAGACTGCAGACAGAGCTACACTGATTCTCTTTTCTGTGCATTTTCTCATGTTCTTTTCCTGTTCAAGAACTCAAACGTCTCCTGCCCCTGAAATCACTCTATGGGCCCCCCAATCTATGCTTCACACCCCTCCTGCTACCCCAGAACCACCCCCAAGGTGGCCCCTAGTGGTCCTGCTGGAGTACCCCACCCGTGTGTGTGTGTGTGTGTGTGTGTGTGTGTGTGTGTGTGTGAGAGAGAGATACTCACTCACTGTGGAGTGACTTCTGAAAAATGGGATTGTGACTGCCTAGGTCAGGTGACAGAGGACTTAGGGTTCCACCCAGCTGCCTCTCCAGTACCCCCGTTACCTGCTGGGTTATAGTTCCATATACCCCACCTTGGCACTGGGCCTGCTTCCTGGGTCTGCAGGGAGGATGTGCCCCAAACTGAGACTGAAAACAACAGGACATTTTTCTCTCCCAGTGCTGGAGGCCAGGAGTCTGCAGCCAAGGTGTCAGGGCCCCGACTCCCTTTGGAGGTTCAGGGAGGGCTGCTGTGCACTGTCCAGGTCCTGGCAGTTCCCGGGGAGCTGCAGAGAGAGGCCTGTGTCAAGCCCAGCCCAGCGTCTGCCTCTGTCTTCATGCAGTGCCTGCCCTCTGTACCTGTGCCCAAACTTCCCTCTTCTCCTGAGGACTGGAGTCACGGGGTGAGGGCTGCCCTGATCAGTGACCTTACTGTAACCAACCACAGCTACCACAGCCCTGTTTTCCAGCCTTTTCCCCAGGTTCCAGGCAGATGTGAACTTTGAGGGAACCCTGTCCACCCTCTTTGGTGTTCAGGGGCCAGTCATGCGGCCACTCTCAGCCCACTTTGTCCTCCAAGGTCCCCACCCCCGTGTGCCCACACGCCCTGCCCCTCGTGTGGATGCCCACACTCTCACATCTCCATGTCCGGCAGTGCAGATCCAGCTCCAGCCCCTCTTCACCACCCCACCCAGTGGGACTGATGTGTTTTCCTCAGGTCCCAGCCCCTCACCCCCCAGGGCTCCAGTCCCTGTGGCGATTTTCCAAGCCTTGTCTCTCTGTTGCACCCACGACATGTGGGCGAGACTGCAGTGCGGCGATTCCATCTGTGAGTCCTGCCGAGTGCTACCCTGAGAACACAGGGCAGGTGTTGGGGGTCCCTGCCCAGTAGGGGGCTGGGAACCAGGAGCCAGACCAGCAGCAGCTGTGGAGGAAGGAGCCTGCCAGCCCCCGAAAACACTGGGAAGCCCTCCTGCTGCCTTGAGCCCGGGTCTTGGCCTGTCCTGTGTAGACTATCTAATTCTGCTGGCTGGCTTATCTTTCATTTCTTTCTCTCTCTTTCTTTCCTTTTGTTTTTTTGTGTTTTTTAAAAAATTTTTAATTTTTATTTATTCATTTTTTTGGTACTGGGGATTGAACTCGGGACCTGCGCTTGTGAGGCAGGCACTGGAACCACTGAGCTAAATCCCAGGCCCCTTTTCTTTCCTTTTGTTGAAGGAGGAGAGATTTATTTTGGCTCATGGTTTCAGAGGTTTCAGTCCATGGACTGCCAGCTCCCAGGCAGGATCTTCAGGACAGAAGGGTGTGGCGGAGTACAGCAGTGCAGTTAAGGGCAGCCAGGAAGCAGGGCAGGAGCACAGTGCCCCGTCTGGCCTTTCTGATGAAGGACCTCTGCAGGTGCTTGAGATACTCACCCTGCAATGCCTAGCACCTGGAAGCACCCCCTCATCAGGAGCCCTGAGCATTTCTGCCCCAGGGCTCCACCTCTCCATGACCCAGTCTCTGAGCTCTGGGCTCCTGTTTCCAGGGCGTGGCCGTAGGCCTCAGAGCCTCCCTGGCTTTGCAGTGGCCAGGGCCAGGTTGGGGCTGACAAGAGGGCAGCAGCCCAGGCAGACCCTGAACTCCAGGAGGTTTGAGGCAGTTCGGTCCCTGGGCCTGAGGGAGCTGGGGCTGTGCCCTGTCAAGCAGAGGTCGGTTCCTTCCCATCAGGGCCTCCAGGAACAAGGCACACTTGTAACCAGCCAGGTCGTGTGGTTTCCAGCAGTGTAGGCAGAGCAGAGTGGAGAGTGCCCTGTGGGACCCCGGCAGGACCAGGGCAGCAGGGGTGGCCCCGGAGGTGCGGCATGGGCTGCCCAGTGGGCCCCAAGGTGCTAGCACATTCCTCCCAGGCTCCGGCCCCGGAATGTCCCACACCAACACCTCCTGGGGCTCTGGCAGAACAGGAGGCTCTGGGCCAGTGCTGGAAAATGTGCTTTTCCTCTTCCTGACTTTGTGGGGACACAAAGTCCCCAAGGGCAGCACTTGGAGCCTCTGTTGGTGGCCAAAGAGTCTGCATGCTGGGGCTGCTCCGGGGCCACAGCGGATGTCCTCATCAGATCCCTCCAGCTGTCCTTCTACCCAGCAGCCCCTGCTGGAGGGCACCTGGGCCCTACCTGGCCCTCACCCTGGTCTGTTCTCAGCCTAAGCCCAGCCCTGGCCCAGCAAGGAGAGCCCTGAACACCGGCCCTGGCTTGCGAGGTGAGCCAAGCAGAGACGGCATCCGGCCTAGAGGTGCGCCGCCAGCCCCGGAGCTCAGGGCGGGGCCGCGACAGGGCATCACTGGTCAGCAGGGAGTGGATGGGGTGCAGGGGCAGCAGCTGGGTGCCCACGTGCTGAACTGAGCCCGTGCCTGCGAGGAGCTGCTCTGGGCGCTGTCATCACTGTGGTCCCGCCGCGTTCTCACAGCCTTAATTAAGTCTCCCCAGGACTCTGGACTTGTTGAGCACTCTTCATAATGGCCTGGCAGGTACGCCCCAGCGGATGCCACCCTAATTAAAAAGGAAATTGAAAATCTTCACACCTTCTGGCTGGCTGTAATGAGGAATGTGAGCCTGAAAACCCTTCTGCTAGAATGTCACCAGGCCACGAGTCCCACCGCCCACACTGAGGGGGACCTGCAGCAGGTTCTGAGACAGGAACGTGGGGGAGGAGTTGGGGCAGCCCTGGGCCCATCCTGCAGTGGCCCTCAGGGGCATCGTGGACAGTCCCGGGGGGAACCCCACCGAGGGTACGTGGCCCCGCTGCAGAGGATGAACCCCAACACCCGGAGCTCACTCCCTCCCGAAGCCCCTTCCCCCGGTGTGCTTGGGCCTGACTTGCTTTTGTTGACTTAGAGCAATCCAAAGGCTGAAATGGAAGCAAGACCAAGTTCAGGGTGGCGGTGGGAGCACGTGGGCCTGTTCTGGGAGGCGGAGGCAGGGGTCCTGAAGGAGAAACGTGGAGGATCATGTCAGATGTGTGGAAACAGCAGTCCTGGCCACGGTGAGCAACGAGGGCAGCCTGGGCCAGGGCAGAGCGGCCGCTTGCTGGACAGACACCCCCATCCCTGCAGCGGTGCATCCTGGTGAGGCTGTGGGGCCCCTCTGCTGAGCTGTGACGTTCTGGCGGTCTCTCGTGAGAGTCACTGGGAAGCGGTCCCTTGTAAGAGCCCTTGCTTCGGAGCCACCCAGCTTCATTTACTCTTTGTTAGGGCTGGCACAGTGCTGCATCTTGGTTTCCACGCATCCAGCCAGGAGCCTATGCCAAGGTGATGGCTTTCAGACCCCGCTGTCCTCCTGCTCAGGCGTTCGCTGGCTCTGTGGCAAATTTCCTGCTGGGTCCTAAGCGGCCCTACAGAGCCAGCCCGGTGGCCAGAAACTAAGGAGGCTTCAACCAGCAGCCCCCGAGAGCTCAAATCCTGTGAACGGCAAGGGGAGCGAGGGTGGCTGTGGGTCCCCTGCGAGCAGAGCCTGTGGATGAGATCACAGCCCTGACAACAGCCCACTCAGCCCCAGGAGAGCCCTGGAGCCCAGATGCCTGCAGCCGTGATGAGAGCCAGTGCTGGCTGTTTTAATCCACTGTGTTCTGGGACAAGGACTAGTGGAGCGATGGATCCACAGGTCCTAGGCCTGAAGATGGGGCAGCCTCGGAGCCCGAGTGAGGTGCGCGCCTCCTGCCTCTCAGGATCCCTCAGCGGCTTCAGGTCCCCCGACCCCAGGGGGCAAGTCCTCCAGGGAGGTGACCACCCAGTCACAGAGCACCACCTCTCCCTTGGCCCACACTGCTGCTCCCGAAATGATGCACAGGGGCGGCCGCTGCCACACCCCACAGTGATGTCCCCAGACCTGTCACCCAGAGCAAAGTGGGCCGCAGTGGGGAGAGGGGCACGGGAATCTTGGGGACGTCAGTGCAGCAGTTGGGGGTTCAGATCTTGCAGGCAGTGGCCCAGAAGAAAGCTGGGCTCAGCAGGGCCTGGACCCCTTCTGCTCTCAGCAGCCGTCCAAGGCGCTGGTGGAAGACCTTTCATCCTCCGGCCCTCTGGGCAGGGCCTTGCTGGGTCGGGCAGGTAAGGGAGGGTCTTCCCCTGGTCCTACAGAACAGCTCCAAGACAGTGCAGAGTCTAGGTGTGCTAGAGACACACTCCATACGCATGAAAATGTCAGTCCGTCTCCAAATCAGCTCATGGTATCTTAACCAAATCTGCTGTTATCCCAGTGAACTTGAAGATGGGCTTCAAAGCAACACTGCAAAAGCAACTGCAGGTTAATTCCAACTCAGCCAGGAGAAGTCCTGAGGGGAGACCCCTGCACTGCCGTCGCATCAGGGTAAAACCGAGAGGGGCTTGTGTGCTGCCAATGAGCTCAGTGCATGGCCCGACAGCCGACCAGAAGCTGGCGTAGGAAAGAACCTCTGCTAGGAAGGACGCCAGCCCCGGGAGGCCCTGGTGTGGCCCATCTGGCCTTGCAGGAGGAGCCCTGCTGCAGTGGGATGGGGTGGGCTCCTCCTCAGAGTCCCCTCCAGCCCCCTGCTGCTGGGTCCTCAGCAAAGCATCCAGGAAAGCAGCTCCCAGCTGTGCTGGGCCAGAGCACAGGCGCAGCTGTCACTCAGCTGTGAGGCTGGCAGCCCCTCTTCCCTCAGAAGCTGGGCCCATCCCCTTTCGGCCCCCGAGGGTGGGGACACAGACCCATGACCTCCCTCTCCTCTGCCGAGGCCAGGCCTGGCCACCTTCGCAGAGAAGACGGTCAGGACCCACACTGCTCAGTGCAGACAGCACGCCCACCCGGTCTGAGGACAGGGGTGGTCTCCCATCCGGGGCCCCTGAGGGGCCTTCATGTCGCTTCGTCCGTGGCCGGAGGACAAGGACCAGGCAGCTACCCTGCCCCCAGTTCCCTCCCTCCTTCAGGAGGGCGGTTCCGGATCCCAACAAACCCATGAAAGCCACAACCCAAAAGGAGGGAAAAAGTCAACACAAAGGGTGGAAAATCATACGGAGGTCGAAATGGGAAGAAATCCCGGCCAAGCCTGGGGCTCTGGGGTGGACGGGCCTGTCAGGAAGTCAGAGTTCCTGTGTGGTGAGGGCAGATGTTGCCGAGCCAGTGGGTGACAGACACTCGGTGTCCCAGGCCCGGGAATTCTCAGTGCACATGGTCCTCCACCTTCAGGGAGGGCCAGTGTCAGGTGACGGACGGGTGACGGTGTCTGGCTCAGCCTGCAGGCTGCAGGCTGGCCCTGCCTGGTGGCTGGACTCCTCTCTGGCTGCCTCTCCTCCCAGACTCCCTCTGCTCTGCCACACAGGGTCTGGCATCCTGTGGCCCTGGGGTCAGGACAGGTGTCCACTGGGGGTTCTGGGGTTTCTGGGAATGGTGTGGGCAGAGCTGCCACGTGTGCCTGGCTGGACAGCAGTGGCTGGGCTCAAAGCCACAGGCAGAAGCGGCTTCTCCAGAGAGCCTGACCGGAGGTCCACTTGTGGTCAGAACTGTCCCCTCCCTCCCGACAGGCCCCTGTCGGGCAGCCCTGTGCAGGGCTCTCTTCTTCCTCTGAATGTCAGACCTGAGGCCACTGTGACCAGTGCTCGCTGTGCTCTGGGATTCACTAACCTCAGCCCTGTCCCAAGGCAAGGCCCTGACTCTCAGCTGGGAACAACAGAGTGGGCCCGGCCCCGGGAAGGGGCTCAGGAAGACTCTCCTTAGACGGGGGTGGGGGTGAGTCACAGCAGCTGGTCGTCCAGTGGTGCGCATGTGAGGGACAGAACCAAAGGGGGCCTTTGAGGGGGGCTTCTCTGTGCAACACAGGCCACCTTGTGCCCATAGTCCCTGGAGTCTGAGGGTTACTATTTCCTGAGATACTCTAAAACCATCTCTCCTATTGTCCTGATGTAAAGTGCTTCGCTTCTTTATAATGCTAATCTTT